>NC_048289.1:16949738-17104738 GCF_009762535.1 Notolabrus celidotus
CGACTTTAATTGCTATATCACAACTTTGTTTTGGATCCTTTGTAACCAAAAAGAAGGCCTGTGTATTAAATGACCCTCAAACACTGTTTCAGACAAAAAACGATGATTGATATTTCTGACGGATCAATCAGTAAATCTCTTGTACATGACCTTGTGCTGTTAAAAAGCGAGCCTGGAGCACTGTGGTGTGTATTTTTCTGCTTACACAGCTGTATCTATCATTTTGCATTTGTATCCTGAGCATTTAGCTGATGCTGTTATCCAGAGCGACTTACAATACCACTTTGTAAATGAGACAAAGTTGCTGCAGGCAAAATCCTCAACTCTGACAAGTCAGCAGAGCATTCATCCCTTACCACACACAGACACACGCGCGCACACACACACGCACACGCACACACGCACACACCCTTGATCATGACAAGCTAAACGTGCACTCATGCCTCTACACCCACTTCTTCCACCCGCCTACACACACTCACATACGCAACAGTGTCAGGTCAGTAAAGCAGTCATGCCTAACTGGACATAGTGCTTTTGTCTTTGTTTATCATGACATCTGTGTACCACGCACACACTTCACTCCACACACACTGAGTGAACTCTTTCCCTGCCTACAAACCTCACTCTCTGTCTTGCTCTGTCTTATCTGCTCTCACTCTCTCTCTCTCTCTCACACACACACACACACACTCACACACTTAAGCAGACTTGCACATGCACATTTCTTCTCCAAGCCAAGAGAGACACGGCGAGGAACAACGGGAGTAAATCAACTTTACACCTCTTGGTTTTGAGAAGGAGCAAGTGTGCACAGACAAGGACAGAGTTTACGATGGAAGGGTGGGTGTAAAAGAAGGGGGGTGGGCACGTAGGGAGAAAGAGAGATGTAAAAAGACAGACACACAGAAAAGCACTGTTGTGAAAATACCGGCGGGGTTTTAACAATTTGTAAGTCTAAAATAGTTGCATCAAAAGATTCTCACTTGTCAATTTGCTCCCAACTCACAATTGTTGCTGACTCCAGAATTCAGTTTTAGTAAATCTGCAACATCACAGCAGTAAAGATAAAAAGGTATGAGTCAGACAAAAAAAACGAGGTTTACAGGAGCTGGAACAGGCAGATGTTTGGAGACCTGATGACTTATTTTTTCACAGCAGACAGTTTAACATGTGGCAGCAGGAGAAGCTCAGGTGTACTCCAGATTAATGATCCAACCTGCTGCTAAAACCCATGTATCTTTGGCATTTGCTGAACTATTCTAATGCACATACTGGCTTACTATGGCATGGATTAATTAGCCATGTTATCAGAGCCATCTCTGGTGTTATTTGATACACCTGTGCTTCCCCTGCCATGACACATCAAAATAAAGGCTTTCTTTGAGGTATGATTTAAGACAAATAAGTATAATATACAAGTAATATACTTTTTGACTACTGAAGAGCCTGTCATCAAAGTTGCGCATTTTCTTAAAGGATTTGAAAGGAGCTTTTTAGAGTTTGAGGAAAAAAAGCAGTGATGGTGCTGTTATGTCATCTGTTTCATATTGAATCAACTGGAGATTACTAATTTATAGCAAGAGCCTGTCGCACAATCTGCAAGGCACAAACATTAAAAGACAATGACATAGACCAGGCTGTAAGCCACTAAGAAATACCTGTATCAAGGTCAGGTTCCTAGAAAAGCTCTGGTTCAAGCTCGGGCAGATGAATCTTACCTCTCTCTGGGTAAGTCGGATACATGTCTTGTCTGATTTGAGTTAGGCAGTTGTTTAACGAAAACTGAGTGAATTTATCCATATAGGATGCACTTGGTTAACTAGATGGCTTCACCTCATGCAGATCTGTCACAAATTGTGTCTTTTTGATGGATTGTAAAGTCCTATGGTATTTCGGATTCTCCTGAACTAAGGCTGTTCCTTGGAATCTGACATTTAACTGCTCTTTTGGGATTGCAACTTTACCCTCCAGTGCCAACATGGCTCATCTTGACCCATACTTCTTCAGCAAGTCTAACAGCTTTTGTAATTACAACACTAAATCATGTTATTGCCATGTTAATACATGAATGTAGTCTTTGTGACGTCACCCTTTGGTTCCTGAAGCTTTTCACTAGCATTTCCCATATTGGAATTGCTAGGTCAACCAAACTTTAGGTCGACCAACAAGAGGCAAAGAAGTGGAGTTGAGGCAGGCCTTTAGCCTCCTTGCTAACAGCTGACTGAGTGCCCTCCTGTCAGTCAAGTCAGCCGTGCCCCTTATTATGTAAAACTCATAACTCATCATGTTTCACAATGAATGAGTAGAGATTCACCCCCTGTACAGTTTGCTGATATAGCTATTTAAGCTAATACTGTTTATTTTACATGTTTGTTTTTGCTGTAAATATGGGCTTTTGTAATGGCTGTGTATGTAGTTTCCTGTACTTCCAGAACCAGCCTCAAGTAGACACTTAAGGAACTGCAGTATCGGCTTCTTTTCTCAAGAGCGGAAGTTGCTGCTTGGTTATTACCCTCTATTACCTGGATGTTTAGATTACTTGATTAGCATTTGTCAAACTATGATAATAACAGTGATTTATTCTGAACAGCAAAAGCATTCCTGCACATTTCGATTCTCTATTGACACAAAAAAAAGTTTGTTTCAATCTAGTCTTGCCCTGGAGAGACTCTTATTTACATAACCATCCGCTCACCATACATTATGTCTTACTTCACGTCATCCTATATTTGAAGATAACTTGTCATTCCATACTATTTATCTAAAAAAAAGATTTTTTACAATAAAGAAAATTAATGTTGAGCCACATCCAGGCTGAATGGGGCATACGTGGTCATTTAAGTGAAAACGTTGATGCCAGCAACATACAATTTTTCCCTATAGATTGCCTGCATGCACTGTAGCAGCTGTCTCTCCTGGGCTCTCATTGATTGATTAATCAAACATGAGTCATCTAAAATATTCCACTCAAATGGAACCCCAATACTGTGACTTTAGTTAACACTCAGGGCTCACATTTGTACCCATCAAACTGTCATTGGAGGGAAAAGAGGGAGCCAGAGGGCAAGAAGATAGACAGATAGACTGCTGTACAAAAAACCTAATGTCAGGTTTTAAAAGAAAGATGAGGTGGTGAAGTGAGGAGAGGGATGAACACAGAGGAGAGTCAAGGCACTGTAATAGTTTGAGTCCTAATCAGACTGATAAGATATGACAACCTCCAAGCCTCACAGCCAACACTGGCTGTGCCTTTCTCTCTCCCCCACACACACATACACTCATAGATGCTGGTCATTTGTGCAGGGGAGTTGGCTGTCAGGCCACGTTCGCACAACCACTTCAAAATCGTTGCTGCCTCTGCAACCCAGAAATGTATGACTGTGAGGGGAAAACAGATTATTGAACAGTACAGTCAACAACCCAATCATTTAGTTTTTATTACATCACACTGGCAGTCGATTGGATTCAAGTTTGAAAAAAAAAAACAGATGAAAAAAGCATCACAGACTCCAGAAATAAATGCCATAACTTAATTTTTGTGGCTGCTTTCTACACAGAGTGCAACTTTGCAGCACTGCAGCGCATTGCAATGTGGAAACCGCCATCTGTTATGTCTTTATGTTAGATGGGAGTTCTGCATCTCTGATGGGCATTGAAACGCACATGCTCCTGTAGAGCTCTGTGATTGACACAAAGCCTCACCTGACCACAAGACGCCCTCTGGGATTTCCCCTCCCCCCTCTGCTCTCGGGATCAGCCACCTGCCCACACAGCTGCTGCTCATTTGCTCATTAATTCCCCTGTATATAATGCAACGCAACCTTCCCCATACTCGTATTTGCCAGATGGTGATGCCTGGTTGTTGTTGAGTCTGAGTCATTCACGTCTGCTTGCCTACCTGTTGCTGATATTGTTCCTGCTGATTCTGCACTGTTTGTGTCCCTGATTCTGCCCGCTTGCATGTTATTTGACACCAAGTCTTGGGAGCCTATAGTGAGAAAAGCGGCTTTTAAAGTTCCTGCCTGGGTTGTCTTTTCTGTATTGTGGTCCACGTTTGGGGCCTGTGTGAGCTCAGTTTTGTCACGCTCTACATGACTGTTTTGATCAAACTGAAGGTTGGACATTGTGGATAACTGAAGCTCGCACAGAATACAAATGCACTTAACACCTGGTGTCCTAAGTCATGAGTTTGATGATAAAAATCTAAAAAGAGTCAGAAAAGACAGGTTAGGGGGAATGCAATCCAGTACTGTTTCTAATCACCCCGCCTCTCTCTCAGTCAACAGATTATAGCTCCATCCTTCAGGGGTCAGATAGGTACCCCAACAGTAGGGTGCCAATCTGAACTCAACCAGAATGTATGGTGGAAACAAACTTTAGCTAGTGTGTAACTGTTGGATGAATAATTATCTGAATATACTGTTTCAACTCAAGCTTTGTGAAACTGTGATGTGTTTTTAAAAATATACGTTTGAATTAGTAAGTGTATATAATCCATGCCTTGGCTGAGTTAAGTGGAATGCAGCAGTAAATAACTGTAATAATATTTGACCGTCCTTCCAGACATAATAAATAACCAGAAGGTGTACAAACCATTAATATAGTGCTGTTAATGTTTCCAAAGCTATGCGTGGAAGCAACAGTTCTGACTCTGTGCACAACATAAAAGCTTATCTGAGAGGATGTGAGTGCTGTGTATTGTACAGTGTACTATACAGTCAAAAGCCAGGCTTTAAAGGCAGACTCTACTCAAAGAAAATTGATGTGCTTGTAGTGCTTTTCTAAGAGCGGCAGAGACATATAAGTAAAAGAAAGGTTGAACGTCTCAACAGGTACAAGTGCAAAGGAGACTTTTCTATGTTATTTATTTAGAGTTGTGAAGTGGTCTGAAGTAGGGAGGGCAGACTTTTTGTGGTGTGAAGGATTGGGTCATCCAAGGTTTAAATAAGCCTTTTTGAGGACAAGATTAAAGTACATGTATTGAAGCTGAGTTATATGCTGTAGTGTAACTCCTTTCCAGTTTTCACCAGCTTTGTCAAGCTGTTTCTGTTAAACCAAGAGATTGGTGATACATTTCTTCATGTAATTGAGTTCTGAGGGACCTAGCTGCAAGTCTCTGACCTCCCCTGTCTTTCCTGTTGTCTTTACATCTTTACTTCTCCCCGTTTACCCTCTACCCCTGGCAAACTCGGCTCCCTCCCATATATTAACACCCTCTTTTACTCGACATGCCATAACTTCCTCTCTGCCTGTGTCTCCCTCCTCTACTCTCCCTGTGACAGGCAGCAGGAGATATAGCTCTATGATGGCTAGTAGATTTTAAGTGCTGCTTGACAGGCGCTGTGTTTAAGCATTGTATAATAGCAGGAGTATGGGTTGCTGTCGTGTTCATTGCGTATATGTGAGTTCGGGGGGGGTTTACTGATCCACTCGCACACATCGGGGAATACGTGCAGTCTTGTGGACACGCTGTTCTTGACATTTTACAGCTTTAGTGATTGTAGATGTTATCCTATAGGCTTGTAATGTCTCTCCCATTGGGGGTCCTGGTATTCCAGACACCTCAGCATATTACACTAATATAACTCAACATTATAGCCTGCATGCAGTGCAGATACCGATCTGCACTTCAAGACTTCTACTCTGTGTGTTTGTGTATGAGACAGACTTTAACTTTGACTATCAGGTCAAATAAACATATATAATAGAAAAGGTCCTTGATGACATTCTTTTATGTTATGTTTTATAGTACAACTTTTATAGTTAGTGTGATCATTCTTCTTAAATGTGTTGCCACGTACACTCAACATATGATTTAAAGTTAACCACAGTGTGTTTTTGAAATAGTTGATGTAGCAGCCATCTTTGGTTTGACTCTAACTTGCTTGCTGGCATGCTTAGAGCTTGTACATTCATAAATAAAAGCATTAGGAAAGCTTTTTAATGCCTTTGAACAACTGAATGGGACCACCAAGCAATTAATTTTTTCAATATCCCTCCCCATGTTTTCCGCTTTTGTTTAGAGTTCTTTCCTCTGAGCTGTTTTTGTTGCCAATTATCCTTGTCAACTAAGCTTTATTAAAAAATTATGTAAAACATATCTATTGTGACACAGTTTAAAGCTGGCACTTCTGGTGACAAGTCTCTGTTTTTCACTGTAATGTACACAAAGTAAAAATTGTGTTGTCTCATGAAATTGGTGTGATTCTACATTTTTTTAATCCTCTCTGTGGTTCTGTTTCTCAGAGTAAAGTGAATCCCGTCAATGTGACTCCTCCTATTCAAGCCGTGGACCAGGACAGAAACATACAGCCTCCATCTGACCGGCCGGGGATACTCTACTCCATCCTCATTGGTAAGTTTCATTAAAGCTCCTTTGAGGAGTTTTTCGCTGGTTTTGAAACAGACTGAAAATAACAATGATGTCTCTTTATAAGTTACGAAAGCAAACAAGACCAATATCAACAAGACTGAAAATTTCTAGATTGTAATTTTTCATATTTTAATCTGCTGCAATTTTTCAACAGCAAATAGGGGAGAACGGGGTTGGTTGTCACACTTTTTACTATTTTGATGATTGCTCATCATCAAATAATCTTTCAATAGCCATTCCTACATTAAATTGAAGCTTAAGGTGTTTGCTTGAAATGTGTATCCCTCTCAGTTTCCAACTCATTGTAACAAAGAGGCAATTAACTATCAAAGACACTCAATATAAGTTCAATTGTACTGACAAGTGATAGGCCTCCATAACTTAATGCATTTTAACATAAAATGAGCAAGGAACATGAACAGAAAACAAATCTTTAGGCCAGCCTATATAACAACATAAAGAACAAAACAAATAGGCCTAACAACAGTGGCCTACTCAACTAAAGAGAATGTGACGAACAACCCCAACTGGAATTTTTTGCCAGCATCAAGGCTAACAACCATCTAACAATTAGTTAGCTAGCTAATACAAATCTAAACTATAGCTTTCCCCTCACACTTTGTAAGGGTAACACTTGTTTTGTTATAAAACCATCGTTTAAAAGCCTAGAAGAAAAAACACAAAAAGTTGTCTCACCTCAAGTTCAGCTATCTTACTCCAGAGAAGACTATGTAGGTGAGCTCTGATCCTAATTCTGGGAATGTCCATACCCCAATTTGAGAGACAGTGCCCTCTGGTGGCGAGATATAATGCGTGTGCCAACCAACCCGTGTGACAACCAACCCTGTTCTCCCCTATACATAATGAGTGATATTTTTTACTTTTAAAAGACAGCAGGAGGATATTTCTAGTGTCAAAAAACACTACTTACACATGAGCAGACGAAAATCAGCAAAGAGTTAAGGTATTACTTTGTCCACAGGGGGCGCCAAAGTCAACACAAACAAAAAAGTTCCTCACAGGGGCTTTAAAGTGAGTCCATTTTTTTGGGAATCGTCTTTGGATATAAGGCTCTCAGTTGAGCTATTTTTATTTGTGCACCATCCACAGATAGTGTTGAAAATTTACTGGAAAGATAGCTTTTTTGCAAAATTAGAAATGTGTGTCAAACATGCAATGAAACAATTACATTTGTTAGAGTAAAAAAGTACCGTCTGTTTTTTAACTAGTTGATTGCGATATAGTGAACCATAACGTGAGCCATATGTTGTCTAGCTACTACAGAAACATATATAATACCCATTTAAGGGGAGTTTAATTTCATTGACTTTCATGAAAACCTTTTGTAAAGAGATACTTTATTACTTTGCAGATTTGAATGCTTCAAGCAAAAAAGGCGCATGTGCTGAATTCCGAGTTAGCCTTTACTTTTCACAGTAATACAAAACACATTATTGTCCCAAGAGTGTGACCACATTAAGAACAAAGACAATCTATTATATCACATTGAAATCAGTCAGTTTTGCAAAGGAGAAGATGTTTTGAATCTTGCAGAGATGATATTGTCAGCCCCTCGGTGCATCATAAGTACCTGAAGTAGCACCTCTTGATTACTGCTGGAAATTGTAAAATGCACAGTCACAAAAACGTTAACTCACAAAGATCTGCACAGTCAGTAAAAATGTACTGACATTACTTTGCCTGATGATTACTTCTCACAACCCTGCTGTGAAAACTAATCTGTCTAAGTAGAAGGATTATGAGAGGAAGTGTCACAAGGGGATAAAATTTGTGTTACAAAAATTTCAGGATGGGAAAATGCTAATTTACAGCACTTACAGAGAGTTTGTTGTTGTGGAACCTGTAATAATAAGAAAAACAGTCCAAATTCAATACACTCCCAGTTTGATACAAAAATGCAGTGAAAACTGCTTCAAGTAGAAATAAATAAATGATCAGTTTGGGTGGAGAGAAAGCTTTCATCAAGCTCTGTAGTACCTCTCTAGAAAGACAAAGTGAGCCCTTTTCTGGTGGTGCTTTTTTTTTCTTATGACTTTTACAAACCAGCTTGTGCTTTAGTTGTGTTTACCAGTGAAAATAAGGCTTCTGGGAATGTTTGATGTAAGGGTTGGGGAGGTTTTTCAGAGTGATTTCCCAGTGTAATTTTAACTGTGTAGTGCTTGGTGCCTAGTATATTTATTGAAAAGATGGTTATTACATTGTTAAAAAAGAAAAGAAAAGCAAGAAATGAAATTGAAAACAACAGATACAAATTCAGCAAAAATCTAAAGTAACAACTGTGAAACCAATAAATATTTAAATATCCAAAAACAATGGGTTATAATAAAAGTGTTTTCTTGAGATCTCGTCTTATTTTGCAGTTTCTGTCTTGCTTTAGTAGCGTTGATAACAAAGCTGGTTTCTGATAATGTGTAATGTTCTAGCAATCAAGTAAACCGAACTAAAAAAAAACACAGTGTTAGGTCAGACCGTGACATGCCATACTTCCATTGCCTACACAAATGAGGTAAGTTAATTATATTTCTGTGGTTGTTTTATGCTTTTTCAACTCTGAGGCTAGGAGTTACGATCAAGTAATGTGGGTGGTGCAAGTGAATCCAAACGATTAGAGTGAAATATGAGGTAAATAAGCTGAGATCTTGAGAAAAACACATGAGAATTAGATATTGTATTAAGCAGTTATTCCAAACAAAAAGATGTGGTCTTTCCTTTCAAACATGTTCATATAACCAATGAAATCTTACAACTTGCTTACTGCAAGAATACTGCAGCAGATCTAACTTTGGGAATATTTTCCCCAAGGCCTCAGCACAAACTTTTTAGACTCTCACACAAACATTTGTAATGGCACATGTAGGGAGAATCATGCTGCTTTGTACTTATGTGCCTCCATCGCTGAACTTGATTTCCCAGTTGAGCAATGCAGCATTCCATAGCACCATATGCTGTATGTTTGTGTGCTTGTGTATGTGTTTTCCCCCCACCTGTGGAGAGCAGAGATGAGAAAACCAGGACCATTAGCTATGCCTCAACCCCCAACTCCTCCCTGTCTCCTTTTATACTCCCTTCAGACTCCCAGCAGACTAACATACATCGATTCTTAAACCAATTACCTATCCCTTCTCCCAAACACACACTCAGTTTTTATATATTGTTTATATTTTGTGCTACTTTTTTCTTACCATCTACTTCTACCCCGGCCTCTCTTCATCTCTTCATCTCTCTCTCTCTCTCTCTCTCTCTTTCTCTCTCTCTCTCTCTCTCTCTCTCTCTCTCTCTCTCAGGCAAACCAGAGTCCTATGCAGACTATTTCAGCCTGAACAGAACCACAGCTGAGCTCCTGCTACTGAGACCCATTGATAGAGAGCGCTACCGCAGATTTGATCTGGTTATCAAGGTGAGAGACACTGCAAGAACTGCAAAAAGGAACATGAATTTCTCTCAGCATCTTTGAAAAAAAAAAAAAAAGCAACACCCCTCCTTCACTTGCTGTGTGTCTTTTGAAAACCTCTAACCCTCAAATATCCATCAAACAGTTGAGTAAATCTGTAAACCTAAATTAGGGTTAAGTGTTTCGCCTTACCTTGCCGCCCTACCTATTTGTAAGGTGCCTCCTGGTTTGGATCAGTTAAAAGTAGTCCACCCTGCACATGTTAAATGCTTGTAATTAGAACGCATTAAGACAGTCCAGTTGTGTGTGAAGGTGTTTTTGTCTCAATTAGGCTGGTAATGGAATTGCACTACCAAGCACACTTCAGGGTTGTTTCTAGTAGTATCTTAAATACTGGTGTTCCTCTTTGTGATGCTAAATATAAATAGTTACAGGGTTCATATGTTGCCAAACTTGCAGACCTGAATAACCAATAAAAACTTTTTTAGTAAGAGGTATTAACAGGGAACAAAAACTTGGCAGTGTACTTTCCATTATTTTATCAAAACATTTCGGATCCACGTACAAAAATCAAATTCCACTCCAAGCTATGTAATAAAATGTGAGGAAGGACTGGCCATTCTTAAAGCTTATGAGTGTCAAAGACCTTTTTTTTTAAATGCAGGGATGTGACTGCAGATGGGATTTAAATAGGAGATCCGTCAAGTTCACAGAAAACAAAGGGCAATGTCTTCCTTAACTATAACCTGGATGGAGATGATACATACAGCTACACGCAGATTCAAATCAATGATCAGTGTAGGTTATGTTAAGATCACCCAATCTTTAAAGAAGTGATTTAGATCAAATGGTCCTTAAGTTGATATTTTCAGGAAAAATAAATCTTTCTATTAAGGTAGGAGTCATTCAAATCATCTTTTCAGTGTAATTTATAATCATGGGAAAAACAAACAGTGAGCCTTGGACTTACTGTTTTCACTGGTTACTGGAGAAAAAAAATGCCTCAGTGACAAATTTCTAAACAGATTGTCAAGTGAGTCACCAAAAAAGACATTTCATGTATATTTAGCTTAGCAAAAAATGATAAAAAATAAGGATTCTTTTGTTTGTTTTTAACCCAAAATGTAGAGGTAGCACATATCAGTAGTTTGGCATTTCTCAGACCTCTATTGTCTGTCATCCAGGCTCATATTATCTGAAGCATTATCATTAAAAAGCACTTCAGTGGCAGGAGTAATAGCTGGAGTACACCAGCTTGCCAAAATGAACAATAATTCTCTCTCTCTCTCTCTCTCTCTCTCTCTCTCTCTCTCTCTCTCTCTCTCTCTCTCTCTCTCTCTCTCTCTTTTTATAGGCAGAGCAGGACAATGGCCACCCCTTGCCAGCTTTTGCCAACCTCCAAATCGAAGTTCTGGATGAAAACAACCAGGCACCCTACTTCCTGGAGACCAGTTACCATGGCTACATCAGTGAGGCATCACCAGTGGGTACCACCATAGCGACCAATGCAGACCTGTCCGCACCTCTGGCCATTGTAGCGCTGGATAATGATGTGGAGGAGGTGAGGGGAAAAAAATTATAGCTGTTATTGAACAAAGACCATACATGCTGGTTAACAGAAATGTCATAACAATTATGAAGTTGTGAAATTAAATTTTTACTTCAATGAACAGAAGATATTTTATGTTTTAATTATGCTGTAGGCATGTACTTCTATGACACACAATATATGTTTCATGTACTTCTTTATAGCTGACAGCTGGTGAGACGCCTGTAGGTATCAGCTGAGTGTTCTGTTCGCTTGAGAGTGTAATGACTTTTCTGACACTGGGGTTCCTTGAGGATAACAACAATTTGTCAAATTATGTATCACTGTCTAACTGTGCTGCACAAGCCTTAGATTTTATTGGCTATCACTAGCTAGTGGATAAAGCTAACATAAACCTTGATAAGAATGTATTAGTGATAGCTAGCTACTGAACTGCACAACAATAAGCCCTGCCAATAGTTTACTTGCTTTAGCCAGCTAATGAGTAGAGGTAACACAAGCCAAGCTAATATTAAATTGGTGTGTACTTGCAACTAAACTGAGCAAATATAAGCCCTGCCAAAGGTTAAGTAGCTGTAGCTCGCTAGTTAATTGAGCTCATGTAAACCTAGCAAAATATTAGCTGTAGCTAGCTTATTCATTGAGTTAGCGTTAACTTTTTAAGCTAGCTGAAAACTTGATCAGTTTCAGACTCAATCAAAATCACTACTTACTCTTCAAAACAGAATCCCCCTAAAAAGGCTTTTAAATACAGTAAAGTAACTTGTTAGCCAAGCGTGCTAACATTTGCAAAGATTTGTTTGAAATTTTTGGCCCAGCACCAGGTCAAATTGACCCTTTTGAAAGTCTATTTTAGGCAATATATGCCTTCCAAACCAGCTAAATGCAGCATAAAAATCTGGGCAGCATGTGACAGAATAGGTGGCGTGTTAATTTATCAACATCACTTCATAAAAAAAATCAAAATGTAAAATAAACAAACTAACAAAAATCTATGTCATGTAAAACTATTGTATTTATATTTAGGGCTTTCTAATGTACATAAAGAAAAGTTTTAACATTAATTTCAATGAAAAACACCAATGGACCAAATCTTGATTTAAATGGTTAGTAATGGAGTTAAAAATTAGATTAAAGAAATGTGTATTGGGATTTTTGGGAGTTCTGACACTTTTGGATAATTTAATATTCCCCAGGTCAAATTGACCCAGGAACATTACTGCTGTTCCAGAGGAACAAACATAGCAGGAGGGTTAATGTCAGGTAACACTTACAAAATCTTCAACACGTGGAGAATACCTTGCTTTGATGCCAAGCCATGATTTGACTATCGTTGTTTGTTGAAGGGGTTAGCTAACATTCATTTGATGCTTATGTGTGTGTGTTATGTGTTATCTAGGAAAAATACCCTTTGTGACCATCCTTACCCATTGCAAATATATTGAAATGTTGGGCTTAGGTGTGCTATTAGAGGAAGAGAGCAGAATAACTCCAAAGGTACTCAGATCAATATGTTTGCAAAGGTAGCAGCACTGTGGCCATCAAGTCCACTTGAAGTTTATTTTTATAGCACATTTGCAAACATGCACAGCTGACCAAAGTGCTGTACAAGCTTAAACTAACAGCATTTAAAAGACATATTGTACAGGATTGAAGGATTTAGCCATTGAAGTCTCTAGTCTTCTGCTTGTTCTCCTGGATTTCTACTTTGTGCCCTGCTTGCAGTGTGTGAAGTGCTCTGTCTAATTCTCTCTAAATCTGACTAGCAAAACCATTTACCTCTTAAATTGCCTCTCAGTGATAATGTAAGAATTTACAGTGCCGCAACATTGTTATCGCCCATGCATTCCCAAGAGCTTACTTTGTTTAAGATGTAGCATGGGCTTTCTGACAAAAACAAGCTTTGGTTCATTGCTTTCCAAAAGACCCCCACAGCAAGGAATGAGCTTAGTGCGGATAATGTGTGTGTCTCTATGCGTTCCTGACTCTGTGTGTGTTTGTTTGTGGGGCTTGATGTACGTTAAGTTATTTTGAATATTGCTAACCTTGTCTTTCCAGGGGCATTAAGTACCAACAATGATGATAAGTCCTAATTGCTTTTATGTGGTGTCCATCACTTTTATTTATGGGCGTGCACACAACTGTGTTTGTGTGTGTTTGTTTATTTATGACTCAATATACACACCGGCTACATCGACAATATCAGCCCCATCCTACCCTGCTGAGCCAGCCCTATCTGCAATGAGAGCTCACACACAACCATAACACATAAACAACACACACACACACACACACACACACACACACACACACACACACACACACACACACACACACACACACACACACACACACACACACACACACACACACACACACACACACACACACACACAAAAGATGGCTGTGTTGGTAATGTCAGGGGAGGACTTGAATAAGGATTGCCTCCCTATCAGTGAGTGTAGCGCACACATACACACACAGACACACACACACAAACACATGAAGACAGCCCTCTTACAGTATTTTTATGTCATGAGAATCTGTGTGGAAGATTTTTCCTTCATCTTTTCCTGTCTAAGCACTTACTCCAAAATATTTTGCATGTGGAAGCATTTCATTTGTTGTGTATGTTTCACTTAAATATACAGCTTGCCTTTAATATTTAATATTCTCTAAGAGAGAAATGCCTTTATATGCTCTTTACATTATTGAATATTTCTACTTCACCTAATCCTTGGTTTAATCTCTTAAATTTGCACTGATGATGGTGCTTAGGAGCTATTGTGTCATCATCTGATATGTAGTGGTATTAAAAATCATCTTGATGTAATAATGTACCTTTTTTATGTTTATATCATGCACACAGTATTTTCCCTGATGTCCATTTAAATGATTAAAGCTCATAGGGGAAATATCACTGATACCTTCTCTGTTTCTCCAAACATCTCTTTGTATCTCCAACAGACTAGAGATCCTCAACTCCAGTTATCCTTGGACAGCTACTCTAACATTTTCTCTGTGTCCTCCTCTGGAATCAGAAGATATCTGACCTTGGTGCAGCCGCTGGACAGAGAAACACAGGATTCCTTTTCATTCACGGTACACTCTAGAGGCTTTGTGTGCAATCAATTGCATTTAAAGTCCAAATGGATTACAAGTTGCTGGAGCAGTTTAAACAAAGCACCAAAATACAAATTCACTTTGCCTGCCATTTCCAAACTAAAAATCAAGACTGTTTAGGAAACTTTATTCACACAGCTTTGATTAATTTTGATTATGATCTATTTTGTCCAAATGTATTCCAGAAAAGATCAATTTAGTGTTTAAGTGAGCCTGTGCTACTTATCCATTTACATGCTTTTATAAAGATGTATCCATACAAAATATTTGCAAATAATACAATTTGCAAGTTACAGAACTCAAATATAAAAGCTATACAGTATATTGTGTTTTTTGTAATCAACATCTTGCACCTTGTACCTCAAGGCCTCACCGTAGACCTACAGTCCTTTGGGAAACATTACACTGAACAATTTAAAACATTATCGCATCAATGCAAAAAAACATAATAGCAACAATGCAAAAATAGCAAAACATTGAAATACAGTAATAATGGGTACTTAAGTCAAGATCAGAGTGGCGTTAATTTAATCATGTCTTAAGTGTTGACAAATTATACAGCAAACTTTGCACTTGATGTAGAATCTGTTTCTTTTTAATTTGATTTAGCTTTCACGTTGGTCTAATCTGTTGTTTTATTCTGTTATTCCTTTGTATTTCAAATGTATTTAGTATAGCTGTCAAAATAACACCTTAGTTTGGTTGATTCATTTCAGAAAAAACAATGCTTTAAAAAATTAAAGCATATTGATCCCATTCTGACATTGTACATCACTGATCATACAACCATTTACAGCAGCTTTATAGACAGATAAAAAACACAGATGCTTGGGCGCTGGTTAAGCTACTTGCAAAGAGGCTATAGTCCAATAACCGAAGGTAGCAGCCTGGGTTTGTTTCCAACCCGCTCCTCCCTGTTTTCCTACTCTATCCACTTTCCCATGTCTCACTTATGGAAGACGATTAGGGCCACTGGAATTTTTTTTAATTAAGGTACAATATATTTTTGAAGTTTTTGTTCTGACTTTAATCACAGAATTCTGCCTTTTTTCTCTGAATTCTGCCTTTTTTCTCTGAATTCTTACATTAATCTCAGAATTCTGACTTTTTCTCAGAATTCTGACTTTAATTGCAGAATTCTGACTTTTTTCTTGGACCTTAATCCTCTTCCGCACTCACTATAGATATTAAAGCTCAAAATTTAGCTATGAAAAAAAGAAAGTCACCATATGATGTGGCTTTAAAAGAGTTGTTTATTAACATGAGAAATCACACCATCCTAGATTGATTAATATGTGTATGTTTATCATTGAACTGAAACACACACGCACATACATTCTCAGCGAGGTATAAACAATGTTTTAAAAGCAGGTATAAAGTGCTGATGTCATTCAAGACCATTTTCTTTTTTGATGGTATGAAACATTATTGTCATCAACAACAATCTTCCTCCTCCAGTGCTGTGAAAAATGATTCTTGGGGACAAAAACTGAACTGTTATGACTTACAAAACAGATAAGGAGGGAGAAAGACGAATAGACAAAGGAGAGCGTTTGAACCACAGTGTGCAAAGAGCAGGCGAGGATGTGTTGTATTGGCCAGGGTGTTCGCATTAAAACCGGCTAATTTGGGAATCAAAATAAGGTGAAGTGCAGAGAACAATCAAAATGTAGAGCTAGTAATAATCATCTACAAACGGTTAATCTAGTTTAATATGTATTACTGTATTTCAGTGCTTCTCTAATTATACATGTGGATAATTAGAGTCTTTTTTAATCCCTTGACAGCACTCATATTAACTTATTAACTACAGTTCAGTAAGTGCTTATTTGAAGAAGAGAAATACATGTATATCTGAATACTTTCAAAAGATGGAGATCTTTGGTCAAATCTAAGCAGTGTAGAAAAAAACTTTCTTATCTGAAACAGAAATGAAAAAATGAGACAAAGGTAGAGGAATGGGAAAAAGAAAAACCATTAACTCTACAAAAACTGCACCACTGTAAGCCCCAGTCTTTTTTTGAGTGAAAAAGGGTGGAGACGCAGGGAAAGTGAGTGTAGAGAAGTCTATGCACGTAGTTTTTTGCATTCCAGACAAAACTTAGCTCTTCTTTAAAGAAACACTTATTACAGCCTCTCTTTGCTTACCTCTTTCCATCAGTTTTCCTCTCTTTTCTCCCTCTCTTGTGCCTGTTTTTGTTGTTTCCCTTTATTCAACTTAACCATCTGTTTTTCCTCTTTTCTTTTGTTGTTCCCCACCCCCCCACCCCCCTCCATCCCTCTCCTCTCCTCCCCTCTTATTCTCTCTTTCTTACTTCAGTGCAATCAAATCTAGCAGCTTCTTTATTGGTCGGCCACCGGGAGGCTGCCAGTTGCCAAGCACAGTGTATCTATCTATTGATCTGCAGCATTCATACAGCAGTCAGTTATCTGTCAAGTTCAACCTGGTCACACTGCCTGCGTGTGTGCGAGTGATTGTGCAAGTGAGTGTGCGTACCTGTGTTTGTGTGTCTGGGAGGGCAGCATATTGTGTGAGCCTATGTGTCTCTTTGTATGCATGCATCTCTTTGGAAGTTAAATAGGGAAGAAGCAGAAGGTCTGGAGTATTGATTTAGAGGCAGAGGTGTACAGTAATCATCATGAAAGCTTTGCAGAAGAAATTAAATTCCTGAAGAAGAGAGGGAGTGAGAGAGGGAGAGCTACGAGACATGGAGGATGGTTTTCATTTCAAGGAGTCAATCAGCTTCTTGGCAGATGAGCCTGTGGAGAAGATTAGTATCAGGGAAGAAGCTTCTGATATGCACCCTGGATACTACACAGGATTTCCCCCTTTTCTCTGTGCAAATGTAAACAGCAATGGAAAACAAGTTTTGTTTATTGACAGGAAGCAAACTATGCTGACTAAATTCTGCTTGAAGACATAGTTTGACTTGTTCAGATACAATGATGAGCTTTACAGCAAAGAGTTTATTGCTGGCACTAAAAGTGCTCTCAGGTCTGTCTGCTGGATAACAAGCTGCATCCAGCTGGTGCCAATCTTAGATGAGCACAAAGACTGGAAGCACTGGCAGACAGCTAGCTTGGTCAAGTCTAAGGATGAGGAAAAAATCTGTGGGGTGCTGCTTTAACTAGGTTGGGAAAGCAGACTTCTCATGTACAGAGGCTACAATCCCCGTCGCACTGGTTGTGGGATTGGTTCCCAGTCTAGCAGTATATGGTGTATTTCTTTGCCCACTCGCTCTCCCCACATTCCCTGTCTCCCCTCTCAAGCTGTCCTATCAAATACAGGCCAAAAGCCCACAAAATAATTCCTCCCAAGACTACGGCTCGAAACAAAAACAGCATTTTTAAGCCACTGTAGGAGGAAGTCTAAACTCCTGGAAATGTTGTCTCTGAGATTTAAGTTGTTAATTACATTTAAAAAACTACTAGAAATTATCTGGAACTCATACATTTGAATAGACTGATAGAAAATTTTAGGGAAACTTCAAGTTCAAAGCACTACTTTGTTACAAGTTAGTAATTTTACTCCTTATGGAAGGCAGAGGTGATGATTGTTTCCCTCCTTTTTTGTCTTTACAGTAAGTTAACCCAAACATGTCTGCTGTTTCTTTCTGTTTATTTTATAAGTGTTCAGGCTTGATTAGAATCTTACCATCAAATTATTTGTATAAAAGAGTGAAGTTTACCAAACAGTCAGGAAATTAAATTAGAAGTAGAGTACTTGGAGGAAGTTGTATTAAGATATGAATGTACAGGGTGCCAGTTTGGTCTAGTGGTCAGGTCATGCACCCCATGTAAAGAGGCTATAGTCTTCAAATGGGCAGCCAGGGTTTGGCTTCAACCTGCAGCCCCTTTCTAGCATTTCAGGCCCCCCGTCTTCCTCCCAGTTTCCTGCCCCATCTACTGTCCTATCCATTCCAAATAAAGGCATAAAAAGTGAATCTACAGTGATGTGTTGTAAAGTGAGACACACATATTAATAGATCTGTTTGTGTTTAATGCCAATCAAACGTCATACCTATTAAGGGCATGAGGCATCAACTATCAACCTGAAGAAACTGTGACTTTAAATGTCAGGGAAAATTGCAGGGGCACAAAAGTTTAAAGAGTTTTTAGGGAGTTTTTCAGTTGCACCCACAAAAGCATCTAAATAAACTAAAGAACAGGGTTTGATATCAGAGTAGCAGGGAACAAATCTGTCTCAGAAGAAACAAGGAAACAGGCGGATATTATCAAGATGTCAAAGACAAACAGAGTACACAATCCTCCCACTACGGGATTCTCTAAAGGTGGCTTTTGGCAGCTCCACTGACTGTAATATTTCCTACAAGGCAGAACACTTTATTTCTTTGCCTCTTGTCAAAACAACAACAACAAAAAAGAAAAATAAAAAGTACATAATCTTTTCATTCCCTGTGTCTGCCTCTGTCTCAACAGCTTTTAGCTTCAGACGGCGTCCAGCAGAGCATTCCTGTTACAGTGACAATAGCCGTGCTGGATGCTAACGACAACACTCCAACTTTTGCTAATGTCTCTTATAACATCAACCTGTTTACGGATATGATGCCTGGAGAAACTGTGCTACAGGTACACACAGTCACCAACACAACACATATTTTGAAATGAGTAGAGCATGTGTTGTAAGACATAATGTAATTTATGTTTGTATGTCCAAGTGTTTACACATAATTCTGTTGTGTGTTTGTGTTCTTCTGCCAAGCTTTCAGCAGTTGACTCTGATGCAGGCCCGAACGGTCAGGTGACCTACAGGATCTTAGCAGGTGACCAGGGACATTTTGTCATTGGATCCAGGTAAATAATTGACTTGCATTGAAAGATTATTTGTGAATTTTGCTCTGATGTTAAGGAAGTTTGATATCTTGAGAAAAACTCATGCTTTAGGGAACAGACTAAGCTAGCTTGGTCTGTTTTTTTGTTATATTTTTTGCATTGAGAGCTCAAGAGAGACAAGAAATGTGGTGAGTAGAGAGTGTGGGCGAAGGCATGCAGCAAATGGTTGAAGCCAGGACTTGAACCAGCGACTGCTGTAACCAGGACTATAGCCTCTGTACATGGGGTGCATGCTTAATAGCTAGGCCAATGGTGCCCAAAAACAACCTACCATTGCCTTTAAAAACTGCCTGCAGAAGAGGATTTAACTATCATTGCTTTCTTGCATGTATGATCAATACGGATGGCACAACAGCCTAAAGTGAGGTCAATAGCCTCGGTAATTTGGCTTCATTTCTTTTTGCAATGGGAGGAGCTGGAGGCACACCATCAATATTAAAAGAAAGTCAGTGATGATAAAAGAGATAACACCTCGATTTTATCATTTTTCAAGAAATGTTCACAAACAGTTAATGTGACACTGACATCATGGGCCGACATGAACATAGTTTCACACTTGAAGACCATTTATTGGTTCCAAGTGCTCCCCACTACACAGAGGACCTTCACCAAGCTCTGTGCCCATCTTTTATAGACATTGACAGATGACTGTAGCTGCTGTAGTGACTCTGCTAACTTCCTGCTCTGCTTCACAGTCTGGTGTAAAGCCCTTATATATTCACACTTAATAACTTAATCCTTAAATCTGTCCAAAATTCTAAGTCTTGGTTTTATGAGTTATGTGGCAGACCACTGCTTGATCTGGTGCAGTCATTTATTCTATCTCGTAGCGTTAAAGGAGATAGGCACATTTGTCAGAGTGAAAAATTACAGTATGACTTGTTTCAGGAAGTTTTAAACATCAAACTCTCTGTTTTGCTGTTTTATTTTGAAGACTGGGCATAAGATCTCAAATCCAAAATGACAGAAATCAGCCTAATATTGTTAACATCAAAAAGATATCATAGGTTACTTGTGAAAAAATCATGTATTATTGTCAAATGAATAAAACTGTAATGATTAGTAATGCGCATAAATCTGCAAAGGTGGTAAAGTCCTGGGACTTTTACTTTGGTAAATCATATAAAATATGTCCATTAATACCTAGTGAACTGTCTTTACAGCACTGGCATCATTACCGTGGCACCAGATGTCGATCTCTCTGTAGGGCGAAGCTACGCTTTGACTGTGGAGGCCGCAGACAACGGACAGGCACCTCAAAGAAGGTAAGGGCTTTTCTCTGTCTGCTTTATCATTCCCCGTCTTTGTCTGACTGGAACCCCGGCTTAAGAGGTTATCAGATTCCCTGTGCTTTCAGACTTATTTTAAGACATTTAAAGATACCTGGCACCTGTCTTGGTTTCTCTGACCTCAGTTTTTTGACAGTTTTCTATTTTGACAATAGGGTAAATCAAAGTTTGGTACTGGATGATGGCAGGAAATAAGTCTGAGAAAGGCACATGTAGTGCTATGAATAAGAATGACAGTATAATCAAAAGTAATGAAAGGGTGCCTCACCCCTACTTGCCCTTTTCATGAGCACAGGAAAGGAAATTAGACCGTCTGCAGTTTTAGCGAATGCAGGCGCACTTGGTATCTGGAATAAATGCCACAGATGGGAGCAGGAACTTAATGTTTGTCTGTGGCACTCTAAATGATAAGGACTGATGTGATAAGATGACATTTTTAGTTTCACCCTGCCTCCGGTTCTCTATCTCCCGCCCTCCTATCCCACTATAGATTAAATCACTGAGGACACGTAACCTTAAACAACTCACAAACCGCTCAACAAATTGTACTGTTTCATTGAACAAGCAGCTGCTCTTAATGTATTGTAAACAAAGTTTATATTGATTAGGCAGCTACAGTCTGGCAGTAGCAATTATGTTGTAAAATTTGTTTAAGCATTTCTTTGTGATATCTGTGAACAGACGCAAACACAGCCATCGAACTGCTCCGCCATATCCGATACATCAACACCATAAGGCAAACACAAGCAAGTGCCATCAATGAAGACAAAAACACCACAGTCTGAGCTGCCACCACTGCCTGAACGACAGCCTGTTGTTTGCTGATACTCAGGGCACACTTGGGTGTCTTTCTTTACGATTTGCCCTTTCCAATATTTCAACAAAGGGATGAATTAGTCCTGCAGTGTCTCTGTAGAAAGGACACACAAAGTAAGTCAATGCTCTTCAGACAGGCCACTCACTGCAAGCACTTGTTTGTTACAGCCACACAGTTGAGTTCTACAAAGAGATTTTTTAACAAATATAAAAAAGTGATGTCCACACTGCACGCCTGAGCATTCAAAGGAGGTCATTGAACCTCTTGCTTTTTATTTTTAGCCTGTGTGTAAACAGGTTGGAGCAGTCATGCAGCCAGATGCTGCAATGCTGAAAAAGTCTGTAGGACAGGAGGCTTGCCTATTTTTTAATGCAAGCTCAGTGGTTCTCAGACAAGAGACTTAAATTATAACATGTGAGTAGTAACATAGGGATTGAAGTAAAACAAAGTTCACATCGATAGAGTATATTTGTGGAATATGCCACTGACATGGATATTTTTATCTTTTAAACCAACTGTCTATATCCAACTATTTAAACTGACTCCATACTACATTTACATTATAATGAAACAAGATAGAATATTAGACTATTGATGGCAAATTACCAAAGGCAATATTTGATGTGAAGACACATGATTACCAGCAACAGCTCAGTAGCAGCGCTGACACGCAGCTGCTGTGAATAGGACTGCCTACAATTTCAGTGCCAAATATGAAAGAAAATACTTTGTTTGGAGCTCAGTGGCACACAAGTATGGGTATTTATTTGATCTGTAGTTTTCCTAACACTGAGTTATTATTTAAGTTAATAAAAACAAACCTCTGTTTTCCCAAAACGAACCCTGAAACAGACCTCCATCGAAGAACACATTGACCATTACCAACATATAGTGCTTAAGATAAGAAAAGATAAGATACTCCTTTATTCGTCCCACAATGGGGAAATTCATGGAGTTACAGCAGCAAACAAGAAGGTGTACAGTACAAGAATGAATATAGAAAAAAAATGTCCATCAGAGATGACAGCTTGGCCATAATTCCCAGCCTACACCTCCACAGGTTCCAGGACTGAGCTGAGCTGGGTTAGTATTAGGGTTAGGGTTTGGCTAGCGTGGCCTTCTTGCGTGTCTTTGTAGCAAGCATGCTGTGTTTGGTCATACTCACCTTGCTTGCCTATTGAAAGCATACAGGGCAGAAACCTTTCATTGAGTCCCTACTTACCTGCTCAACCTACGTCCTCTTTGTATCCTGTTACTTGTTGTAGCTATAAAGTTATTTTACTTTTGGTGGTTTATCCATATTTTATCATCACTTGTGTGCAACAAGCCAGCCAAACAACATGGCGCTTGAATGAAACTTATTCCAGCAGGATGTGGCGTTTTGATGCTTTGGGTCTGTCTGATGCACATGAGGGGGGCTGTGATTGGATGCCAGGCGTCACTTGACTGATGTGATCATGGTGGGCTACTGGCTGTATTAGATCTAATCTAGGATCAGTTCAGATCCCGCTGGGGACAAACTATTTTAGTTGAAAATATGAGCTATGTCCCGGACTGTTGGAAACCCTAGGTGTGAAAATCGCAACAGTTTTGTAATAAGCTTTCACTACTTGAAAAGCATTCATTTTAAATAAGTTATAAAAAGTTGCAACTTTGTTCTTTATGCCATGTTTGATTTTAGTGCCGTTGTTAGTCCTTTGTCATTTGCATTAGGGAACATTGTAGTGAATATGAAAATAAGAGGAATTTCACTTACTCTGCAAGTTTATTAAATTGATAGTTGGAGTTGAACAACCAGTCACTGTGTACTGCCTGCCTGCCTTTAATGTTATTCAATAAGCTGTATAGATCAAACAGTAGCTCAACTTTCAGTGCCACTGCTCTTGGTGCATTAACATCGACTCAGTCTTATCAAATAAATTCCCCTTCCTTTTGATGCTATTTAGTTATAAAAAAAAAACTCACTAATGTGGCCCGATACTTTCTCTCTTTCAAAAACTCAATTTTTTCCTCACATATGCAGTTTGATGCAGCACTGCAAAGCCTACTGTGGTTAAGAATGAGCTGCAATGTTGTGACATTGTAACTATGAAACAGAGGGAAGTCAAGCTGAGAGAGGACCTGATTTGATCAGCTTAATTTGACACATGACTAATTCATAATACAATTTTGAGATGAACCAAGAATCAATCTTCTGTGCCTGAGAAAACAACCCAGTTTAACAAAAATGTAATTAACGTGGAGACAAACTATCATGTTTTATTCATATATATAGAAATGTCACTTCTGCGATGAGTTGCTCAGTCCAACTTTGTTTGTCAGTCATCATAATAACTAGATTCTTCTCTCATCTTGTGCACATCTCAAGCCTTGTAGCTGCCAAATCAATATTGAATGTGAACCACTGCAGATTGAGGTGGTTCCAGTGATTGGCTCACAGATTGTCCCCAAATTTCCCTCGACCCCTTGTTTAGCTCTGCTGAAAACATAACCTGCATTACAAATCAATATCTATCCGTCTGCTACCTGATTTATTGAGACTTTGGGTCAGGACGCAGAGTGAGCGGTATGTCCCTTTTCCTCAAACAAACCATGAGTGACAGTCTCCATAGGAGAGTGGAGCTGTTGCAGAAACTTTCAGATACATTTTTTCATTCAGATAAGAGGAGCCTTTGCATGGCCTAGATAGATGCAGCCCATATAATACAGGAAGCAGTGTATGCTCTGGGTCTCATTTATACTTTTATCAAAGTGACGGGTAAGAGAGAAAAGAGGGCATCAACAGAGAGAACAGATGAAAGAAAATATCTAGACAGAGATCAAGATAAAGATGAAGAGAGAACTCTGTTCTATACCTTAATTAAGAGGCATGCAGAAAAAAATGAAATGGTGCAAAGTCATTCTAATGAATTGCTCAATACTCATATCACATATCATTTATGATATTGGAAATGTGACTTTTCAAAATGTAAAGGTCCCCCAAACCTTTAAAACCCACAAGACAGCTGTTATGACACATAGAATTAAACTTCTTATTTAACAAGAGGTTGATGTTGCAATATATTTTATCATCCTTATTAATCCCAACAGTTTGCTTATCTGTAGCCTTAATGACTTCCATCTGCAGCATTTCAGAAATCCCAATGTTTGCATACCTACAACCCTTAAACCTTAGAAGGTAACTACCAGGGCCTACCCCCTTGTAATGGTGCTTTGTTACTTGTCACTATTTCATCTTAAAAGCCAAGATAACCAAATGTCATACCTTTTGAATCTGTGTATCATTCTTTCATTCATTTTTCAATACGAAACCAAAATTTGGAAATTAGAGCAGCTACTTGTTTTTGTAATATTTGTTTCCAAAACCAAAATGACAGAATGGATAATGAATTGTTTTCAGGTTTCCTATCTTGTGCTCAAATCAAACATGCAAAAAAAAATGGATTACAAGCACTGAAATCCCATTTATCCCACTTTGGTTTTGATAGGCCATTTTTCTACGTGTCATATTTAACATTAAAAAAAGTATTTCACAGCCTATTAACTCCCTGTTGCTTAGCACTGCTCGAGTGGCTGCTTGTTGCAGCACTTCTCTCTTTGTTGTTCTTTTTTCATCTTTTTTTCATAACTGTTTAGTTATCTTTGTATTTGGAGCCTGTCATGACTTTAATGACTCATTTGTTGGCCATAGACACCAAACTGGCTAAGTTTTCAGTGGTGTTTTTACTATTTTTGTTCCCATTTGTAATCATGGTCCCATTGGTTACATACGATATCAGCTGTTAGCATCCCGTAGCATGTCGATGCTAAACAATGCTAGGCCCGATGTTCCCTGCGAGCTGAGGAGAAGGAGGCAAGGATGACGTGCTGGTACTGTGGTGCAAGCTTAGAAGAGACGACATCGACCTGTCCTTCCACCCACCGTTATGTGGAATGTAAGATCTATCTACGATAAGGTGGACGAGCAAAACCCAGCACCAGAGGGAATACTGGCAGAGTAGCATAATGCTAACTGCGCTAACACCGGACATGAACGCCACATTGGAAGGATTTCACCTGCTGTGGGCGGACAGGATACAGGAGAGCCAGACTGAACAAACTGGTGAAAAAGGCCAGCTCAGTCCTGGACCCTGTGGAGGTGGTGGCTGACAGGAGAATTACGGCCAAGCTGTCATCTCTGATGGACTTTTTTTTAATATATATGTTCTTGTTAAATTCTTGTACACCTTCTTGTTTGCTGCTGCAACTCCATGAATTTCCCCGTTGTGGGATGAATAAAGGAGTATCTTATCTTATCTTATCTTATTAGCTAACATCAGAACACAGCTATAACATTAGCATTCAACCACTTATAGTTATGTTCGGCAATCAAAAGTTATTATCTAATGGATGACCAATGTGGAAGTGCTAAGGTGTATGTTGGTGTCTTTTAGCTAATATAATCCCAGTGGTCAACAGATAGAAGTAGCAAAAGTAGTACCAATTACTTGGGCTTGTCTCTTTAACTATTAAAGTGGATCAATATAGATACAGTTAATATGTTGTATCAACAGCAGTAACTTGAGTCTGCTGCATGGTGAACTGTTAATTTTGTTTGTATTAATTTGTATTGAAGGTTTTAAACAATGTTGACTTGAATTCAACTTGAGTCCAAGCTTGATAATTAAACATATACGCCTCAGGTGAAATGCTGTTGTGTCAAACATACAAAGTGTATTCAAATGAGTCTTGGTCATGGGCCAGAAATTAAATTTGAACATCAGCTTTCCTGCAGCTGCTGCAGTCTTCCAGCAGTGTCTTTCTCCATTGGGTTAAGTCAGCACAATACTGCCGTTCACAGAACAGATATGACAGTGTTTGCAACCCTGTGTGCACCAACGTAGTTCTATGCACAGACTGAAAAAGAACAGCAGTGAAGCATTAAAATACATTGTGGGTTTCAGAGGGTCTTTGTAAAGCTGGTGTAGAGAGTTTTGTAGCAATTGTATTAAAAAAGGAATGCATGTTAGTCAGACAGCTGTGCAATGAAGGACTGAAACTCAGCTAAAAAAATGTTCAACGTAAGCTTAGGGAGTCTTTGGCAATGACAAGTGGAGCAATTTGATGCTGAGAGTCCAGAGAAGAATAAACAGGCCGGTAAATTGCACTCAGGGAAAAGCAATTCACCTAAACACTCATCTTACCCAGTAATGACTTGCTGGACTACCAAATAACTCTAAATGAGAGGAGAGAACAAGGTTATTTGTTTGTGGAAAAGGGTCAAGTGGTGACTCAAATGTGAAGAGGATAAAACAGGCTAGAAAGTGCAAAGTGTAGTATGCCAAAGCATTAGCAGTTTCATGAAATTAAAGCATCTATACAAGGTTTTTGGTGGGAATTGGTGTTGGTTTGGAAACATGGTGTATTTGTTTGTGATAAGAAAGAAAGGATAGCTTCCATTGGTAGACAGAGAGTTTTAGGAAAATAGACCATGCTACAGTAGAAAACACAGCCGAATAATCTCCAGTCCTTCAATCAGTTTTCATCAATAAAGCCCCCTGAATTGTTTTAGTCGAACACTGGCTTTCCCAGTTCTCCAGCCCTTATCCATTTATTTTTTCCATTTTGGAGAACGTAAACAGATTTTGTAGGCTATTGTTTCATCTCAAGGTTATTTGGCTTTTTCATTCAATGATCCAGTTTGAGTAGAGTTAATCCCTTCCTTCTTTCCCTGCTGAAACTCTGCACTCCCGCCAAGTAGGAACACAAAATAAATCCCTGGCGATTTATTTGCCAATAATTCAGGGTGAGTAAAAACCTACCATCACTCCAATCATGAGGGGGCAAAACTTGATAGGCACTTACAACCATTTGTGATTATGATTAGAGGTTGGGAAAGCCCATTTTGACCAACTTCATACTGCAAGATTTACTAGTTACAGTTCACTTGAGTTGTGTAAATTTTCCCTCTAATGTAACATTTTTTGTTAAAGCAGGAAGAAAACATTTAATGTTTTCAGCCTTTGATTTCTCTGGTCTGCTTGTGGGCCAGTCAATGCAAACTTGTGCCCCCCTGCTATCAAGAATTCCAGATAATTATATTTTAGTTCGTTTTCCTTTCTTGATACTATTCAAGGGATAATGTATAGCGGATTGGTGGTCAGAATCCTGACAGCGCAAGGAGGACCCAGATGTGAAGCAGAGGGTTCTTGCCTATCCTCACAGGATTCTGATTAGCATTACATCCTGTGTACTATATATGATCAAACAAATTGACCATTTATCAGACAAAGTAAAAATAAACTGAACTTTTAAATTCATGTTGAAGTCGCAAGATTAGCCTGCTTATTATTATAATCCACATTTAACCGAACATTCTCATTGAGGGTATTGTTAGACAAGATGGACAGGACTTTTGCAAGAATTTTTACATACACTTTTCTGTCCTCATTCAGCCCTCCTTCTTCTTGTGGCTTTGTGGAAGACACAACTTTAAACATAGATAGGACACGTCACAACTTTTAACATTTCCGAAATTATTGCTCTGCTGCCGTTGCCTGGATTGCAGGACAGGATGTTGCTCCACTTTTCCTTATCAGAGATTGTTGAGGCCCAGTAGCTCCTCAGGCTGCTCTTACATCTGTACCTGGTAACTGTCATTATTTCCTGACTCTTAAGATCAGCCTGAGATGGAAGTTAACATTTTTGCCACATTGTCAACAGGCAGTACTGTTTTCTGTGGATTGATTTGATATTACATGACATATATATTGACGTGTGATTGAGTATGTCTTGCCACACATGTCTTGTCAGGGGTTTTTTACCAATCAGAATCTAGCTGAATATTGTACAAGTTTTATATCTTCAGAGTGATCTGAGAAGGTTATCGTTCCAACCTTTTTATGACCCACAATTGTTCTCAAACTGTCAAATATTTAGCTTTTGAAAGTGTAGGTCGACATTTTACTGACTTTCAGGGAACATTGAAAACTTACCATGAACTTTCAGGGGAACATTACTTCAGGTTTAGGATGTCCTTTCTAGCTCCCAGCACTGTGTTACCATAGTGTTTGCATAGCCTATAGCTACTTCACTGAAACCATTTGGGGCATACTACTGTCTTCTTTCTCTTGCCAGAACATTGCCCTCTACATTCCCTGGATTCCAAAGGACTGTTGTAATGGGATCAACTGGAAACTAAAGAGGAATTTCCTTTCTTAGTGAAGGGAATTCTGTTAATGGTCACCCCCTGATAGTTATCAAGAGAACTCCTACAGGAAACATTTTCTCTAAATGTGACCATCTGCTTACATCCCAAAAGTCCTCTTTGCAACACTGCCACATGAACATGTGTATTTTAATAGTGGCCTAATATTCTGTAGGGACATTTGAGCTGCAGCCGTTTCATAACCAACACGGACATTTAAGGAAAGTCCCAAATGTTCTGTAGATGTTGGGATGTTTGTCACCTCTAGAGGACTTTCAGGGCACATTGCACAATGTTCCCAGAAACTGTACTTCCTCTGTAGATTAAACATTTATTCAATTAAGTGTGAAAAAGCTGTCTCAGATACACAGTGTTCACAGTGTGTTGAATAATATATTATATTATATTATATTATATTATATTATATTATATTATATTATATATTTATTTAAAAACGTATATATTATATATTTTTATGTGTGCATTCATTCATTAAGGCAGCCATGTTTGTGAATATTCATTTTCTTTTAAACCTGGAAAGCAGACACCAACAAAATAATTAATCATTAAATCAAGAAAGCAAACTCAAGGCTGTTCAACAATTGTTGCAACCTCATGGTGACTTGATGCATTTCATTTATGAGGTGCATGCAAATAACTTGATACCACAATAATTTGAGAATGACCCTGTCAAGGGAGACTTTCCTTTCACTTGGCACTTTTACTTTAAAGTCTTTATTTAGACTCCTGGCCTTCACATCTTGTTCTCTTCAGTTTAGGGATTGTTCATGGTTAAAATTTGGCACTTCAATGTTAAATGTTCTGTGAAGTATAAGTGGACTCTGTTTTCTGGTGGTATTAGCTTAATTTACAATTAGTACATTGTTTATTCCCCTTAGGCTGTCAGTATTTTTGGAAAAGACAAAAGCTGTTTACAACACTGAAAATGTAAAGCCCTGTTTACTGTCATCAGCATGACATGCTATTTCAGAGTTAAGTGTTATGTTGATTAAAATATGTCCGTGAAGACAGCCCATTGAACAGCTAGGGCTGTTAACAAAAAGTGGAAATAAACACTGTATAATGTAGAAAGTCATTGTACAAAGTGACAAATTGTTTGATCATATTGTTCTTAACATTAATTTATCTTGGCTTCTTCATCGTATAAATATGATTTGTAATGTAACTTCTCTTGTCAATAATTTGCTTTTAAACCTATTTCTTTTTCATCTATGAAGCCGTATTTATTGTTGTCAATGAAACCTTGAATTCATTCTAAGTTGGTTTGCATAGCCATGTTTATATAACTCTATTAGCCATCTGCATTTTCACTCCATTCATTCTGAAATGCAGTTCTGAGTGTGTGTAATTAAATTATATTAAAGGTTTATGTGTTTCAGGGACTCGTCTTTAAGTAGCACTTTAGATTCTGAAGAGACAAATGCCTCACTGCATAATTAATTTCATAACATTGCAGTATGAAAGGGTACATTAAACCCTTATATATGATGTCATAATAACCAAACAAAGTGTAGTCACTCTTTGCAGATATACTTTGTCAAACAATGAACCAATCAAGATTTATTTATACTGCACCTTTCATGTAAATGCAATTCAAAGCGCTCTACAGTGATTGAAAATGAAAAAAAAGAAAAAGAAAAAAAAGAAGAAAAAACATGGTAAATCAAAAGAAGGATGAGAAAATAGAGACTTCACTCTAATAACAATAACATATATGTAACAAACAATAAAAGGTGGAAGTTAAAAGTAAGCTAAAACCTTCAAATAACTATAATATGAATAGTTGAATTAATTAAAAGGTAAGGATAAAGAGTTAAAAAATAAATAAAAAACAAAAATGGGTAGGTCGAAAATAAAGAGCTAAAGATAAATAAAATAAAACAACATTATATTAGATATAAGAAATTACAGTTATGAAATTATAAAACACTATGTAAAAGCCAGACTGAATAGAAAGGTATTATGCTTATGTTTTAAATTGTCAATATTCCCATCTCCTCTCAGATCCTCCGACAGGCTGTTCCGGCGTCTAAGTGTGTAATGGCATAAAGCAGCATCAGCAGATGTTTTTGTTCTTCTCTGTGGAACAGCTAAAACAGAGTAGGATCTGAGGGGCCTCCCTGGTTCATAAACTAAAAGTATCTCTGAGATGTATTCTGGTGCAAGGCCATGCATTGTCTTAAAAGCTAATAAAAAAGTTTTCAAATCAATATGAAAACAAACAGGCAGCCGGTATCAAATAAACTAAAAGAATCAAATAAAACACCTTGAATTCTTGCGTTTTGGCTTGGGTTAAGTGCTAGTGCATTTAGTTTAGTTGCCAGTTTCTCTCTCTGAGCCTTGAAATGCAGGTACTTCTGTTTTGTCCTGGTGTAGCTGTAAAAAGTTGTGTGACATCCAAGCTTTGATATCTATCAAGATATTATCAAAATGCAATAATAAAAAATAAAGGCGTCATTTCTTTTGAATGTGCTCCAGCCTTCACATAAATATCACTTCGCATAAATAAATCACTGAAACAGCAGGATAAGTCTGTCAAACTGAACACTAGAAATCATATTCCCTTCAAGAAGACGTCAGCAGTCTCTTTGTCCCTCACACTTTTGTTGACTCCACGCTCTTATCGATTAGTTAAACACAGCATGAAGTGCAAAGAAACAAACACAGGCCGACCACTCTTTACTTAAATAATAGACCATCCACCCTGCCTGACACTGCTTTGTTACTCGCGATCCTCTTGTGCTGCCCTCCAGCTCTTCACCTCCTTCTCCTCTCTTCTAATCCCTCTCCAACATTTTTCAGCTACTTTTCCTTTTTTATCTGCTTCACTGTTTCAGGCTGTCTCTGTGCATTTCTTCTTTCTGCCATACCCAATTCTCTTTTATCTTTTCCACTTCTCTCTCTCCAGGTCATCAATTACTACGGTCTATATCGAAGTTTTGCCCCCAAACAACCAGAGTCCTCCCCGTTTCCCCCGCCAACAGTACAGCCTGGAGATCAGTGAGGCTATGAGGACAGGAGCTACACTGCTTAATCTGCAGGTACCCGCAAAGCCTCTCTGTTACAAACACACAAACAAAGCCAGGTTTCACCATTTATCCTCCTGCTACTTTTGCTTCCTCATTCTAACATCTTCTTCCATTTCTTTTAAATATTAACCATTTATTCCTTATCGTAAGCCAACAATTTCAGTATTTTACTCAATTTTTTACAGATGGTGTTTGCCAACTCAAGTACTTTTGTATAGCTTCTTGTACACAAAAATAGTTTAATAGTTTACTGGTTAAACTTCTTGCCATTTGAAACTATGCAGTTAGCTAATGATTTTTAGCGCTCTTGTCCTACCATTTGTAGCTAATAACCATGCTTTACATTTACCCCCTTTAGCTCACTTTTCAAGCAATGATTTCGCCCTGCTAGTTCAAACAAAAGTTACCATTTATTAGTCATTTATGCCACATATCCAGCTATCTACTTCAACAGGTTATCCATTATTACAATTAGAGTTCAACACTTTAGCTACAAATTTAATTTCTTCTTCCTTACCTCTAGCTAACCATATCACGTTATTCATTGTTGTAATACTAGCTAACTGGTTAACTGTATAGTATCATGCTAACTATTTAGATATTTATCCTTTATCTTTTTTATTTAGAGGCCACCCATTTGTAATGGTAGCTAACCCATTTAGCAGCTTATAAAGCACATTAAGCTAGCTGTTTCAATTGTATCTATTACCTCTAGCTATGCATGCAAGGTATTCTTTATTGTAATGCTCGCTTACTAGTTCAACTAAGCTAAGTATTTCAATGATAATCCATTACTCTTAGCTATTTTCATCTAGCCTTAGCCATTTGAATGATAGCTAACCAGTTAATTAAGCTAACTGTTAATATAGCACATTTGGCTAACTTTTAAGATAATTCTCCATGACTTTAAGCTAACCAGCACAATTACCTGACTATTTATATATTTTATTCCATTACTGTGAGCTAACCATATCAACAGATCATCCATTATTGTCATGCTGACTAACTGGTTCAGTGTTTTATCCTCCCCATTAGCCATATTTATGTTTAATCCCCCATATTAGCTGTTCGTGCATTCATTTTAGCTAATATTTTAGGCTAACATCATGACACCTCATGCTTTGAGGATTTCAACACATTGTTTAAAGCAATCATAGTAGGCAGGATTTAGAGTAGACTGAAAATGTATACTTTTAATGGAAATAATATTATATTATGTTTTTTCTGTTTGTCTAAAACTTTAAGGCAGTGGATCGGGAGAAGGACCCCATCACTTACAAAATAGACAATGGAGACCCAAATGGATATTTTGCACTCCAACAGAAGTAAGTGCTCACAGACACACAACTGTTATTATATAATTAGCTTTTTGAAGTTAACGTTTGCACTTGTGTTGAAAAATCTGTACAAATTGTTGATGTTTCCTTTTTGTATTTTTATTATTGTGCTTGAAAGCAGTTTAATTCTATCATTCAGTGTCCAATGAGGAATTCACATAAACACACCCACACTCTCCAACATGCACACACTCACCGTACACACTTACAGACTGTGAGAGCTTTTGTTGTATTTATTCATTTACTGCTCATTAAAAATGCATTTCTTGTGCTGGGGAAAGATCCCATCTACATTTCTAGAGGGAGAAGAGAGAGAGTGAAATAGAGAAAAAGAACAAAGGGAAGAGTGGTGAAAGACTGAAGGAGAGGGGGGAAGAATTATGAGGATGAAGAAGGAGAATGAAGTGTTGGGAAAGGTAGAGAGCAGGGCAGATGAAGTAGAAAATGAAGGACAAAAACTTAGAAAGCAAGGAAGGGACAGATGAAGAAGAGTGGCGCATTTGAAGATTTAAAAGCAGGGTGAAAGACAATTACTCAGTCAAGGAAATGTATGCATATGAATTGAATTAACTAAAGATTCAAATGTATTAAAGAGCTGTTATTCTAGTATTCTTGCAACATGTGATGGTTTTGTGGTAGATTCCGTCAGAGCCCAGGCTGTTTTTCCTGCAATAAGGCATCAACAGTAATAGCCAACTTATTTTTTCCACTGCAGGAGTGAAAATACTCTGCAGCTCATATTGGCACATGATGGAGTGATTTCACATGGCTTCTGTGCAGTATTAGGCTCACTTAAATACTTCAAAAACACATACAGAGAGCATCAGAACAGGCCGGCTATTTCTCATTTTGCAAGGTGGATGGCAGTGATGGTGCAAACACTAATGTACCAAAGATACAGAATACTTTGATATATAATTAAATGGACCGGCGTCAGAACCGGATGCTAGGGATGAGCTCTGAAGAGAATTCCCCCCATTAATTTTGGAATAAATTTTAATAAATTTGAATTAGTTTCTCTCTGAACAAAGAGATTTTCGGTAGGTTTTCTACACTCGTTGTTGCAGATATTTGTTTTCAGAACAGGCACATGACAGAATTGTGTCAAGTTTTGAGGCGTAAATAGGAAAAGAAGACTACTTAAAAGTGTGTGTTGTGCATGCAGGTTCAAGACAGTGTAAATGTGTGTTAAAGGACTTTACTTTTCACGAATCATCTATAAATATACATGAACCATCTTTTAGGTTGTTTTTTTGGACCACTTAACATCTATACTACACACATTTACTTAAGCAACACACACATCCACACACACCTCCCCACACATACACTGCCAGAATTTGGAGAGCATGTGCATTTCAGATGGTGTTTAATTGGTGTTTGAATTATGTAAGTAGCCTGAATTAAAAATACTTTCGTCATTATGTAAATCCTCACTCTGGAAGCGAAAAAAAAGTTGTAATCAATCAGGGCCAATAAAGATGTCTCCTGGTTTTGATTGGTCAGAAGTCTCAGACAGCTGAAGCTGCTGATCTTCTGGAGTGGTTCACTTATTTTCACTTCTGCAGAAATCTTCCTTCAGATCAGACTTTTATCTCCTTGCTTCTCAGACTGTTTGGTTTTAGAATATGTTATCTATAAAGTACTTAAATCAAAGACTTCATGACTAGTGAAAAGCACAAAATTTGCTTACTTGTTCTTCATATTTCCGCTTCCTTTAAAGTGCATGTCAGGATTACATATTTACAAGTAAACATGTGTCAAAGTAACTTATTTCTAATAACCATCCTGGCCTGCTTTAATGTGTATTTTGTCAGTCTGTGCATTACTTGGAGATGTTGTTCTAGTTTTGATCTACTTTACCTCTTAATTCTTATCTTATTTGTGAAAAGACCCATAGTTTTTTTTTTTAACAACATCACTGACTGAGCTAATACAGCACCCTAGAGGGCATCCCTTAATGTCACTGTGAGGGAGTTGATGGGTATGAGGCATCATCTGTGCCACCAAAGTACCCATAATCACAGTAAAAATACACTTCTGGGTGTTATGAGTTTTATGGAGCAGTTATCAACACTTGCCAACTGTTTAAATTCGCCTCCATAGTGGAGTTTTTAAAGAGGAATACACATTTCCAGTTAAAACTTTCCCTTTGTCACAAGAGTTAGCAAAGAAAGTAGTTACATATGGTTTAATGTATCGGAGAAAGACTGGGGTCGTTCACATGAACTGAATCTTTGACCAAAATCACAGAATTCTGGTATCACAACCAATGCATACATAATGATTTTGTTGTATATTGTTTGTTTGGTGGTGGTGTCCTTCCATGAGAGCTAACAGGGCTTTCTGTGTGCTTTATTTTTCTGCAGTTCAGGGTATTTGGTTCTGGACAAGCCTTTGGACCGAGAGTCTCTGGATTATTATACGCTGGTGGTCACAGCTTCAGACGGACATCCAGAGGGGGTAAGAAGAAGAGCTGCACAACAAAGACATTAACTGGTTGTTAACTTGAGCTCTTTAGCATCCCCGATGGAAGTAAACTGATGGGCTGCTGAAGGGGAAACTGAATCCTTCACAGTGAGAAACTAAAAAGCAACTGTGGTGTTTCATGAAAAGAAAAATATTGGTGGCAGCCTTTGGATATACTTCTCTTTTCACACCCACACTTAAAAAACCCTGAGATAACCATCATACTCAAAGTAAAAAAGCCCAAATCTTTCTGTAACAATGGGTTCAGTTGAGTTTTTTGATGTGAAAAAGAAACTGTCCCTTCAACTCTGAATATAATTAACAGATTAGAAAGTCTCTACAAAGAAAATCTATGGTGATGTGAAGCTCAATTTGCCTTCAGTTTTCTTATACAACTCATTACAATAAGATAGGATGGAGAAGACCTTCTCGTGTCAGAGTGTGCAATAAACAAAGTGCAATAACTAATTCTAATTCATTCATACCAAAAAGGGACTGCACAGTTATCCAATAATATTCAGGGTATAGAAACATACATTCTCAAAACTGCTTAATACTTGGCAGCAAGGGAGAAGTCAAGTAAAGATAACCAATATATGTTGCCAGTAAACCAACAGTCAATCATTTTAAATATGAGTCAAGCCCTTCTCAAAATCAATCAATCAATAATCTTTATTTGTATAGTGCCAAATCACAACAAACTTTATCTCAATACACTATTATAAACATAGCTGGTCTAGATTACTCTATATAGGATCAAAGTGTGCCAATTGCCCCGGAAGTCTAAGTCTATAGCAGCAACACTAAGAGCTGGTTCAAGCCTGAGCCAGTTCTAACTATAAGCTTTATCAAAAAGGAAAGAGGGTGTCTGCCTCCCGGACCCTGTCTGGTAGATAATTCCAAAGGAGAGGTGCCTGATAACTGAAGGCTCTACCTCCTGTACTACTCTTAGAGACTTTAGGTACATTAAGCAGGCCTGCATGCTGGGAGCATAGCCTTCTAGAGGGGTATTAGGGCACTATGAGCTCTTTAAGATACAAATGTACCTGACCATTAAGAGCTTTGTAGGTCAGAAGAAGGATTTTAAATTATGTTCTAGATTTTATGGGTAGCCAGTGTAGAGAAGCTTACACTGGAGAGATATGCTCTCTTTTCCTAGTCCTAGTCAGTGCTCGAGCTGCAGATTTTGGACCAAATGATGGTGGTGTGATAAAATATGTCTCTTGATGTCGACTGAAGATCTCAACACACAAAAACACAAAACACAGTCACAACCACAACATTGGTGATGTTGGTTGTAAGCAGAGGTCAGAGGAGGCAGAATGAAAGCTGAAAGGGCTGAGCAGAAAAAAAAAAAACAGGCTGTGTCCTACCAGATATTGGGTGTGCTCAGGTTTAGATTTCAAAGACAAACTGTGCAAGAGACCAAAAGTCCTTTGGTCACTTTGGTGATCAAGCAAAATTAATCTTCTACCGTCAGAGTATGTGATCTGACTATCTTAGAGTGGGCATATACAGTGCATTTTAAAGCTGGTTCTGTCTTGTTTTTTTTATGTTGCATGACTGATTTTTCCCGATCAGCTGCTCTCCAACAATCAGATTAATTTCTGGCATGTTAGAAAGTGTAGTCGACCAGCAGCATGCTCTCTCTTGGCCTCAAACCAATTCCTCAACTTCAGGGTGTTTTTTCTCCTGTTGACAAAAAGTTGACAATATCTGAAAGCTCTGGGACAGGTCACGTGACAGTCGGGATCCATGGCCTCTTCAGCATCTAGCCTGGCTGGTCCCTTGTTGCCATGAATGAATGCGTCTTTTAAAAATACCAACAATACCAAATATCTCTCTTTAAGGTCATTTTATTTTAGAGTGAACCACTGTTTTCTCAAAATGGATGGTAATAACACAGTGTAGGACAGAAGATGTTTAAGAAGTAGTGCCGTGGATCCCATTGCTAGGTATCCCTGCATCGCCTCTGAGAGCTGAATGAGCATTTCGCAACACAAAATGAATGGAGGCAAATCTCCTGCAATCCAATGCAACAGCTTTATCACAAGTTCTACTTAATGAAACTTCTCCATTTTCAGGTTTTTGTCTCGTCACACAAAAGGTTTATCTGCAGATGCAAGAGCTATTTTGCAAGGACGGCGGCATGCATGCCCTTTCTCACTCACTTAATTGATCACAGGTCACTAGAATCACTTTCTCTACTTCTCTCTGTTTGTGTTCTTCTTTTCTGTCCTTTTAAAAAGTCAAATCTTTAGACACTCACATGAAAGTCAAATGAAGACAATGGACAGAGCCCCCTGCCCTTATCTCTTTCCCTCCCCTCTGCTCCTTTTTCCTCTCCCCTGTTCTCTCCCAGTCTCTTCCTCATCATCCATCTATTAGTCCAGCGTTAAGGAGAGTATGAATCTCTTTTTCTCTACCTCTCTTCCCCCCCTTTTCCTGCACATGTCAATTAAAACAAAAGGCAAAGTTCAAGGTCCCTCTGAGAGGCGAAAATGCTGATTTGAATACTCTGACCTTCTCGCACACACACCCACACACACAATATGACAGGGGAGACTCAGTGGGAGGAGGATGGAGAGAGAAAGTGAAGAAGAGAGAGATGAGAGAGGTATTCAGGGGTCCTTTATTACCTTAACTACTGCACTGTGTTCATACACAGCTCTATAAAGGATCCTGACACATACACACCGAGAGACTTGCGCACACATACTCACTCAATTGTGCTCTGGACCTTGACAATTAGCGTATTATCTTTGTGCCCCTAAGGTCTTTAAGCCAGAAAATGGCTAAAAGTAGTTTGCACATTTTTCTGCTTGACACTCCATTATATTGTGTATGTTAAGAAAAAAAGAGTTGAGACTTGTGGGTGGAGAGAAACAGAGAGAGAGGTGTATGAGAGGAATAGTATGAGCTACGCAAAGAGACAAGAGGAGAAGACGAGCAAGGGAAGAAATAGAAGAAGGAGAGTAGAAGATTGGGGTGTAGTAGCCTTACACAGGACCATTAATCAGCATCACTCTACAGGCCTTGGGTTGTCTTCATATGCGTGCACACACGCACACACTAGTCTGTGTCCCCCATTATTAAATGTCCCGTTGTGAGAGTGTCAGACTACAAAGTGCCTAATTGGCTATTTGGCCAGTGAATCCATCATACTGCCACACATTGAGGACCCTACAAGCCTGTGCAGTAAACCACCTCCAATGTAAGGGCACTGTGTATTGTTGGACTCAAGTTAAACTTTGGTACAGCACAGTTTATTGTCATTAAATGGACTGTACGGTACTCAATCATGGCATGGCTATGTGAATGAGCCTGTGTTCTCATCACTTAGTCATGTTAGAATTGAGGGTGCTGTAGCTAAATTAATGATGGTAAAAATGACTTGGTACATTAGTTTCTTTGAGTTTTTTTCTGAATAGTGCTGTGCATTTTCTGCTTTGGTTTACATTTCAGTCAGAGAAAGTTGTGTCAGAGCCCAATCACAGACAGAGACAGGCAGGCTTATATAATTTATAGTGAGCATGTGTCTTACCAGAGGACATTGGATACTCCAATAATGGCCAAGCACAAAGCTATACGTTTACAATACAGAGTAACTAGACAGAGTAACCCAGCAGAGTAATGAATTAAATGGTGAATAAACAATGGACAGTCTACTTCAGAGTGCACTAGTAAAGGCTGATTTATACTTCTGCATTGAATCGACGGCGTAGCCTACGCTGGGGGTCCTCATAGCTCCCGTACCTACGCGGAGGCCTACGCACGTACCTGATGTGCACCTCCTCCAAAATGTAACTAAGCGTAGAATCGACGCTGTGATTGGTCCGCTATGCAGCATTGTGTGGTTCCCGATTTATATCACTTCCGAGATCCCAGAGATCAGCCGCTCATCGGCCTGTATTTCATCTCCTCCTCTCTACTCTTCATGTCTGTATGATAAACAGCAACATGTATCAGCTGTAGATTAACATAACACGCTCTGAATCGCTGTGGAAAAGTGAACAGAGATCGTAGCGGGGCCGGAAGCAGGCAACCAGCTATCAGAGAGACCAGACTGCCCTCAAGGGTTTCGGCAGAGAATTGCTGCGCGACACGGACACATCAACGCACGTATGTGGTGCTCATGTCCGCGTCAGCCCCTGCTGCGTAGGGGAGACACAGAAGTATATATCAGCCTCAGTGTTGCAACAGAAGTACAGTGAATTTGAGTTTGACATGACTTAAACTGCACTTCTCATGTATATAATAATCTATGGACCAATTGGCCACTGTCTGATGTTAAAATATGCCTCTAGGAATGTTTGCAAAATTTTCCAACTTTCCAGTTTAGCCAGCAGTTGGTGATAGATAACTTTGGGCTAAGACTTCTTTTTCTTAATGGTGCATTACTAAAAGTCCAATTAACCACTTGAGAAGCAACCATGTACTCAAATCAAAAATACAATACATTTTCTGCAAAAAAGGTACCATCATTTCATCAGGTTCATTATATCCCCAATGGTAGCGACTGGTAATTTGTTTGTGGTGAGTCCCAGTTTCACTGTGACCAGTAAGGTACACAGACGTTTCACTGGCTTACTAACAGTTTTGTCTGGATTGCATATTTCCCTATTGCTCACACTGTAGCTACTGAGGGTAGATTTTTTTATTACTCATTTGTTTAAAGATATATAGGATTAAGAATTTTGCATGATTAGGAATAATAAGGGGTGTGGTTGGCTGACAGGTGAGCACATTGTAGCTGTTAACTAGGAGGCTAAAGGCCCACCTCAGCTCTATCTCTCTGCCTCTTGTTAGGTTGAGTTAGCATTTCCAATTTGGCAGCCGCCATACAAAACTCTGCATCAGAAACAAATTTGTGACATCACTGAAACTACATCCATATTTCAAATCTGTGGGATTATTTACAACTCGTGGGTCTTAAGTTTGTGAGATAACACAATGGTTCAGCATTTTAAGCTTTGAAGCCAAGAATCTAAATGCCAATGAACTTTTTTCTGCATACGCCAAAGCCTGCTGATACATGATTGATCAATGCCACTTAAACAACATATTGTAAATAACAAAAAGAACACTTCCATACCAAAATCCAGGTGCCCGCCTACATGCTATATGTTTTTATGTAAAGAGATTATGCATATTGTCATATCACTCCTTGCCACAATGTAGCTTACTGATGAGTCTTTAATAATATGTATACAACAAGAGAGGCGCCTGGCATGAAATAATAAGTTATGTCAGGATAAGGCTACAAAGGCTTTTTCCCATGCAATGTGAAAAATATAGAATATTGCCAGCATATCTTTCAGTAGCTACATCATAGTGCAAGAAAAGCCGTCTGGTATTTTAGGTTTGTGATAGTCATTTTGAGCTGGCAGACATCAGCGGATTTCCCTCTACATGTAGCTGATGAGGAATTGTGAAGACTGGCAGGGATTACCTGCGGAAAGTGACACATTTTACTGAGAAGGGGATAAATTCACAGTTCTGACTTTCTAACCTTTTGAAATCAAGGCTCCACCCCAGGAAACTAGCGCAATGTAGAATTGTAATGACCGATTGAGCTATGAAAATTAACCTGTGCAGTATGTAGTGATTTGCTGGTTCATCATTTTTAAGGCAATTTTACATAGAATGCACTTTGTTGTGATAATAATGTAGAGCCATGCATGGTATACAGCTGAAACCTTACACATAGGGGGGTGGGAGTTGAACTTTGGCATGTGGCCATCGTTTCAGCATGATAATATACTCTTAGGTGAGCTGTTATTGAAAAATGATGCGCTTACAGCTGCCTGATGCAAAAAAGGAGCTCACTGCATCTCTGTCTCTCTCTTTGTGGCTGTCTGAGTGTGTGTTTGCCAGCATTTTCCACAGCTTCCCTTTTTATTATATCACAGCTTATTCTGCTTTACATATATTGGCATTCACATAAACTGTTTTGTCAACTGTGAGCTCTCAACCTCAAATTACTTGCATCATCGTATGCCCTGCCAACCTCAATAGCCTGTTGTCACCTCTGCGATTGTCACTCTCCCACACACACACCCCCGCACACTGCATTTTCTCTTTTCATCCCAGTGGTGTGAATCGGTTAGCTCATCCTCATTTTCCACCTCCCTCCAGTTGCCTTTTTTGAAAGTCAAATCTTCTATCATTCTCTCGCTCTCTTTCCTCTGTTCTCATGAAAGTCAAAACAATAAATTGGTGACCTCCCACCACCTTCTTTTTTTTCTGCTCCTCTGACCTTACTTGGTAACATTTTTGTGCTTTTGCTGTTGGTTTCAAAACGGTGAGAATAATTTACTGGGCAAATAACATTACAATTAATTCCCTCCATGAATTCTTCAGTTAATAAATTTGGTTTGTTGTAATTCCCATCTCTGTTGGCAAAGACTTTCTAGGGTTATAATTACCAGATTAATTTAATATTAGGTTTTGTGTGGTCACAAAAATTGCCACACTGTTGACACCCTGCCAAAATATCCATTGGTATTTCCTCAAAATCAGCATTCATCTCCTTTCCATGAAAACATCACATTAACATATGGTGTGTTGAACAAATTAAACCAACTAAGCTATCCATTCATGAAGGCCTGCCATGTGATTGATTAGGAATGACTGTTTCTGTGATATACTGTACTTCATCTGTAGCTTATCCTACTTGGCATGTTGAGTCAGTTAATTTGTATAGCATGGAGACGGCTAAATGATTATACATCATCACCATTGCTAGTCGACACCAGAATTACTAATCAGTATAACAAACTTTTAATATTTCCATTTAATATTTCCATACCGTAGGCCCTAAATGTCGTGTCTAAGCCACCCACCACCAGCCAGGGCTGTAGCTCTGGTTACTGACTGCTGCTAATGCTATAATCGACCCAGATATAAACAAACACAGATGACAGATCTCATCTTGGTGTTTCAGTTAGGCAGTATTTTGAAAATTAAGAAAAGGTTGTTTTTAGGCTGAAACTAGCACATAACCACCAAACCAGTGCAATATGTTACAAGTAGGAATGAATACTGGGGATGCTAGCTCTGCTCATGTTAGCCACACTCAACAAACCAGTTTGACATTGTTTTGAAACAACTAGGAAAGTAGTTGTTGCTGAAAGTAGTATGTTTTATTTGTAATGCTTATGCTCCCAGTACACTTGTGAATAGAGGATTTGAGCTTGTGGATACGCCTGCACCATTATAACTTACTATCATGCTATTGAATGTAAAGTTTAAGAACCAAAACAAAGTCCTGATCACGATAAATAAGTGTTAAGGACTCCTTGAAATGTGCCAATCACTGTCCAATCCCATTGGTATATCCCATCCTCAAGCTATTTTTTAAAGTCTTATTCAGTCGACTTCAGATGGTTGTTGACAGAATAATTATCTTAGATCAAACAGGCTTTATCAAGGGGCACCTTGTCTATGATAATATGTGCAGGCTATTAGACACACTGGGCTCACCACATTAAATCGAGCCCGTCTGTAGCTATTTCCTGATGATGAAATGGCATTTCATTGTGTTGCATGGCCTTATCTGTGGAGGGTTTTAAAGTAATTCAGAGATATACTTATCCATTTGATTGAAATACACTATAATAACTATAAGTTCTGGATAAATGTAGAGGGAGGCTTTTCTGATTCTTGGCATAAAACAATTTCAATTATTGCACCATAAATTAAAATCTCAATTTTCCCAATGGAAACAAAGATGACATTCAGTATAACTCTATGCAGATGATAGATTAGTTTATATGATGTATGACCAACATTTTCATTTTTAAATACCAGTCCAGATATATGTTCATCCATCAACTGCTTGTCATTACAAACACAAGTCAAATGTGACACACTCTTCAGATATACAGTAGAAAGGAGGTCCAACACTTGGGCTCCTTTTGTATTACTCACCTCTTATCTGTAGCTCAAACAAATTACACTTCTATCTCCAACAACAAAAAATTGAATGAAGACACTAGAGATGGAGACACCTGCCAACATCAATCCAGCCTGTTTATTGGTAGCCCCATCCCCAACCTTCCCCCATAATTTTACCAGTACAGTTACTCTACTTGTGCCTCAAACAGGATATTGGCAAAAACTGCAATCTTTGATGTGAGTCTTTACGGGGAATAATAAAGAAGCCAATATCAGGTGGTCAACGTTTCAAGTCCAAAACTGGGGGGATGTACATGCCCAAATATAAATCACACATTATCACTTGGTATATATATCAAGAAATCTTACTCAATTAATGGATAAGAATAAAGCTAATAAAGCCTACAGGGCTTACTTGGAAACATCCAATTCTATGTTGGTCCAAGAAAAAGGGTCATTTATCTGTGATTAATGCCCCCTCCAGAGATGTATGCTCCCATATACAATACAATCTGGGATTGGAATATTTCAGTTAGGACAAGACTTGGACATTGATGCAATTTGAAAGCATGCTACAGATGCTTTGAAAATCTTGGTCTCTTTCTGAACACAGACTTTCTTAACAACTTGGCCGCCCTTCTGTGATTTTATTTCTCCCTTTTTGTTGGAAAGAATATAGGTGTTGAGTGGCCCATTAGTTACCTTTAAATCTACTGTAGTGCTAACACTTCAAGCAAAAAGTGATGGCACTTCCTGTGCAAGCCTGCAGCTCATTATCAAGTTAACTTGGCTCTTTAGTTTGTTATATAAGAGAACTGTTAATAAGAGGACAAAAATAGAAAATGAACAAAGAATAATAAAACTTTCTGATGCTGCAAACTGAATATAAATTAATCTTCCCACACGAAATGTAACTCAAGTTTCTGTTTGTGTATGCAGACCTCCACTGTGACTGTGAACATTGTGGTGACAGATGTGAATGACAATGACCCGCTGTTTGATTCTTCACTGCCGGTGAACCTCACTGTCATCGAGGAGCAGGATCATGCGTATGTTGGACAGGTCAAGGTAGGAAGACGCAGCCTCACTTGAACACATTCACACACACTTAAACACATGCACAGGGAACCAGCAAACACACACTTCCTTCTATTTTTTCTACTTGCTCTGCCCTGTTGCTCATTATAACTTCAATTTGATTAGATTTTATTTGACATCTTTCTTTCAAATATGTAAACAAAAAACACAAGTAAAAAAAGAGAAATGTATTCATGTATTTGCTTTATAAACATATGTGGAGGATCCTCTTTGAAAATGTTTTTAGTCTGTGTACACATTTTTTGATACTACAACAGAGGATTGGGATCACATAAAGGAATAAAGATCAACATTTTTAGAATAAACTCTTGATATTAGAAAAATTAAATTTGAAGGGTACAAGAATACAGTCGTAGATATGAGAAATAAGTCACAATTTTAGGCCTTGGTAAGTCTATGTGGTATTTTGAAGGGGAAGATCAGAAGAGCAGCCAGCTGCCTGCACCAAAAGGAGTGAAGTGGAGTGTCTTTCAATAATAACTGGATACTCAATCTTTTAGCACATCATCACCAAAATTGTCATAAAAATCAGGATTTTGGTCATATTGTGGAAGAAACTGAGTCTGTTATGAAGGACAGGCTAATAGGCAGCCTATGCCTGCTTTGGCATCCCCTGCTCATCTTCAGCTGTCGAGTAGAACTTCACAAGATTATCCACATTCTTCATTTAAGTGTAGGCAGCTGGCTGCTCTTCTTATATCTTCCTAGATGTTATTTTAAATGAAAGTTCATTGTATCCTAAAATGATGCCTTTTTTTCATAAAATGATAACTGTTTATGATTTAATTATTTTAAATTCATGACTTTGATCTTGTATATTTACATGTTTATTCTTGTATATTATAACTTTGTGCTGGTATAGTTGCAACTTTAATCTATTGACACAACTGTAAAAGCTGGCCGCTCCTCTAGTATCATCCTATATGTTGTTTTACCCACCAGCTAGATTAAATGAGCTTGTAATTAAGACTTCTTTTTCATAAAATCATATTTTTATTGTCCTAAGATTGATACTTAATTCTCATACAGTTTTTGCTTTAATCTGGTAAATGTAGGACTTTTTTTCTCATAGTATTACAGCATTATTCTTGTAAATGTACCACTTTATTCCCACATTTGAAGCTATTTTCTTCTTAATGTGGACCTAATCCTCTGGCATATAGAATTCAACTTGCTTTTGTTGTATGTTTAAGAGCATATTTTTGTGTAGTTGTACAACTTGTTGTGTGTTCTGTCTGCACCAATCCTTCATTACAATGAAGCATCATCAAAATTAGTAAAAGATTACAATTTAGCCCACTGTATCAACAATTCCTGACTGCACATCTGCTTCTGTACATGCTCTCCCGCTGTCTTGGCCCTTTTTAATTGCAGATTACCCTTGTTTCTGTTTTTGTAGTGGTTTTATCTGCTTGTTTGAACATGTAACACAACTGTATTTGTCACTGGGGCTAAGCTCATGTCACACTTTAAATAATGTGTCTTAAATCCTGACGTGAGGTCACCACCCTGAGAGAAAAACACATAATTACTCAAATTATAAAGGTTCCTTTAAGCCTCATCAATACTTCTTTGTCTTTTCCTCTGCAGTCTCTCACCACACTCACAAAGCACACAAAGATTCACAGAGGCTCTAATTAAATTCTGCTCTTATAATCTCTCACAACGGGGACCGGAGATCCCTAACATAGCTCTGTAAACCTTGGTTGCTTTGTAATTAGGACTTCATTTTATTATACTCTGAGGACTGTCTGTGCATATTTGTAGGTTGAGAGGATTTTAGAGAATTGTGTGTGAGCATTTTGCACATTGGGGACGGTGTCTAATTGGGTTGGATGCTTTTACCTAATTTTAAATATTACTTCTTGAGAATTTTTGACTCCCCATCCACATCCCCGAGACAATAGAAATCTCTCACCATGAGTGGAATCTGATTTTTAACAAAGAACTGCAAATAATCCATCATAACATTTGGTTTTACTCTTTTTTTTGTATCTAGCCTTTGATAGTCTCAACATGCTCTATATTTTTTGTTGATTGATTCTTCCCAAAAGTTTATTGACTCTTAAATCCAACCATCTGTGTTTTTACACACTTACCATTTCAATTTGAGCATGAAGCAAAGACGTGTGAAATGCAGGGGAAATATAAAAATACCGCCTTGAAGTTATCATGGCCTTTCAAGGTTTCACTCATTGGCTGTCTAAAACCGCATATTATCATACTTTTCATACAAAGTATGACATTTCATTGAGTATGTAGTACATTTGGAATTCATAGTATGTATAGTGTGTGTGCAAGAAATGTCAGGATGTGTACTAGACTGAACAGAACTTTTTAGTATGAGACAGGAGCTCACTTGTCAAGCTCAACCACCCTGAAATGCACAACAGCTCTTCAAACTACCCAGTAGAGGAGCTTGCCAGCTGGCAACAAGCAAGTAATACATTGTATATGTGGTTGAAAATGTATTGAAAAAACTACAAGTAACAAATCTTTGTATATTGTTGTTGAATTCAATACATGGTGTGATGGGTGTGCTAGCTTAGCCAGCATAGGGCTGATTGGAAGTACATGATTGATGAGGTCTTATGACATGAAGAGAGTTGTGTGTTAGTTTGTAGTAAACAGCATGCTAACTGTCAAAGTGTTTATGGCTGTGTCTGATGATATACTCAGACTGTATAAAAACATGGACAAGATTACAGCTTCCTAAAAATAAAGCCAGACATTTGGAGCTCCCCCTACTGACCAGCTGCAGTATAGATCATAAAGCCTGCCTCCTCCATGTCCCATCCAACAGATGGGACATGTGTCATACTTTGAAATTAAAATACAAGTCATATAATTTCTGCCAATATAGCTGATTATTATCTTGTTGATTTATGTGCTTGTGTTCATTGTTCTGATAATTTTTTCGTTAATTAGTTATTTGATGCTATAAAGGGGTATAACACAAGTCCAATGCAGAAGTGCTAAAAACTGCAGTTCATCGAGGATCCGCATGAGGCTGGCTCCGGAAGTACCAGAAGTCACATACACATGAATGGGAAAAAGACGATCTTTACAGCAGAAATAAACATGTTTACAGCCTGGTTCAAAAGACGAGTGTAGTCCGAATAGCTAATTTCTCGTTCGGCACACACTGTGAGGGGGGTGAATTTTTTTCTAATGCGTCAATTTCGAAGATATTGAGATTACGAGTCTTCCAATGAGAGGCACAGATGACTTGATTGACAGGCGGGACACTGTAGCTGTTGGCTAGGAGGCTCAAAGCCTTCCTCTTTACGTTGCAATCGCTCGACAGCAGCAATACGGCTGCCGACAACGACTGGCATCCAAACAGCACTTCAGAAACAGATGGGTGACGTCACAGATCCTATGTCCATATTTCATACCGTCTATGGTATAACACCATGATTGACAGCTCTGTTGACAAATGCAGCTCATGCAGGCTATGTGTAGCAGATTAGTGAAGTAGCAGTGGAATGGGGAAGAGAAAACATATTGAATCTAACACAAGAGTAATTACACTTTTCATTACCATGTACGCTCAAAATTAGAACTTGTCCTGAAGTATACTGTGCCTACATGAGGGATCTCTGTCAATTTAGCAAGTTGTACGTATATTTTTGTTAGCAGAAAAGGCTGGATGCCAATGTCACAGTTCCAAGAGCTGGTTTCTATGGCCCAGGCTCCTAACCACTGCAAAATGTTACAGGGGTATTTTGACTTCACTTTTGTACAACCGGAGTAGGAGAGGGCACATCGTCCATCTTTATATGCAGTCTGAGGTTTGAACTTGCATTGTAGTGTTTTTTATATGTATGTGTAATCTTAGAGAATTATTTCACTAAAAAAGTGGGTAGATTTTAACAAGAACTTTCTTAGCTGAAAATAATAAATCTGTGTCAAAAACAAATATACTGTAATGTTAAAAAAAGACAATAACTCGCACATATTTTTTTGCACTGTAGAATGAGTTCTCACCTGCATCCTCACCCTTGTCCTATTAACAAGAAGACTCCTAGACTTTTTCCAGACCTAATAAGACAGAGGTCATCAGTAAATCTGACACTTTGTTGGGCTCCAAGCTTTAAAGATGCACATTCGGTTGAAGGCTTGCTTGGATTTGCTCCAAGCCTAATTCATAGCCTTTATACAGCGCTGCCAGGGGGTCTTGGAGCAGCCTGATGCTTTGCCAGGTTCTAAATGTTAATCATAGTTATAAGGTTGGACACTCAAACCACTCCAGAGATAAATATATGGCCCTCCAACATCCATGTCATGGATTTTCAACACACCATACCCTTAACAGGTTTCCAACCTAAAGGTTCAATATTTCTTCCAATTTGCAGAATCTGGCACTGCTCCAAACTCGTAAACCCAACCTTACCCATAAAGAGGGCATTTAATTCACAGCTTTCCAAGTTTCAACTCTGGCTAAGACCTTTGGGTTCGTTCCAAATTCAACATGCAAAAACACTATCCTAATCTTCAGAGAGGGCACTTGAAAGTATTCCAATCCTGAACTTCCTCTCTTTCAAGGACCCTTGGATTTATTCCAAACCAAAACAGACGGTGTGATCCCTCAGCAGGCCATGCAAGGCACGACTCCGGGCCTCATTCCAAACCAGGGTCCCTACCTGTAGCTATTAAACAAATTTCCTGAAGAATGAATGGGGCCTGACCTTGGTGAGCTGGTGGTTGTATGAAAGAGGGCTGGAAAGAAAGCAGAAAGCGAGACAGGCACGGGTGGTTGAGAAAAATGGGAGAAAGACACTTGGGAGAGGAAAGGGAAAAAAGGAGACAACTAAGCTATAAAGGTTAGGTTCTTAATGTGAATTTCATGAGTTGAATATAGGAGAGAATCTTGGTGAATTCAGAGAGGGGAAGATCATCAAAGATAGAAAGATGTTAGTTCCCAGAATAACTTAATGCAATACATAACATTAATGCCCAGGATGTAAATCTGCTGCGCTCTTTGGCAGCTGGAGTATAAACATTATTAGACTGCAGAACCGGAGTTAAAAAATCAAGCATCTTTTAACAAACTCACTGCTCCCCAAGCATCTTTTCGTGAATTTATAGCTTCCACCTCTATGATGGAGCTGAGTTTTTCAGTCATCCATAGACAGAGACAGAATCAGTGAAATCACCTGCTGCAGATGACAGGAAGGATAAAAAGGTGCGCACTGTTGCCATGATTGCCAGCTTATTTTGTGTTTTTTTTACCCTATTCATGTAGGATCAGTGGATATTGCTTGATGGGAACTAACTGATTTTTAGGAAAGCAGTAAAATATACTGCCCAATTTGGCATGAAAGACACATTTTGTCGTGGTTTGTATCCTAAACATCAGTTCAACCAAAAATAGCAGTGTGAAATGCAATGAGAGGTATCTTTCTGTGCTACAGGGTTGTACCCAGAAGATGGAACTCCAAAAAGCATCACTGCACAAAGGGTGTTGCATATATAGGGATCCAAACTAGTCTAGTGTTACCACTTCTTAATGCTTTTCTTCCTCGCTAGGTCGTATTCATGCACTTAAAGAAAATGGTATTAATCTTTTGGAGTGCTGGTTCTATTGAAGATACTCCACAATTTAAGAAATGGTCAAAGACGTCTGCTTGAAAAAAAAAAAAGATTATGGGTTGTGATTGTCATTAGGGAGATTCAAGAAATAATCACTTGATATTTGTATCTTTGTTTCCTCTGCAAGAGAGAACATTCTTCTTTGTCACGCCACGACAAACTGTCAAATAGACTTCGGGTGAGGCACAGGAAGGACCTGATGGGGACCCAAACACAAAGAAAATCACTCCTCTCAATACAATGTAGACCTAAGAACACTAGTTTGATGGCTTGTATGTATGCGCATCTTACTGAGAAAGGACTTCCAGGCTGTTATAACACCTAACTATGTGGTTTATTGGCGCTGCAAAATAAATGCACTCAGAGACAGATGGAAAAAAAACCTGTAATTTAGTTTCACTTGCAGGTACTTTTCCTGCTGTATCCAGAAATGAAATTAGAGGTAGAGGTGAGAAAGTGATGAAAAGAGAGGAAGCAAAAATGGGAGGAAATTGGTAGGAAAGAGTAACAGGAAAGGTAGGTATAGTGATTGTGTATATTTCAGGCCTTGAGCTGTTTTATTTTTTTTGTCCGTGTGTGTTGAAAAGCAGCAGACGTTACGCTGCTGAGACATTAATCCTATTGTGTTTGTGGCTTTTAACTGTCTGGCAACGTAATTATGCTGAGAGAACTGTGAGAAAGACTGTGAGGGAGGGATAAGACACGAAACAAAGAGAGAATAGAAGAAAAGGATAGAGGCTAAGAACAAGGCACAGACAGTACCTGACTCCAGGAACTGCAGACATCAATATGTTTGACAGGAGGATGATTAAAGCAGCCTACTATCCCGCAAGTATTTCATCCTGAGTCTAAACTCCAATGATATGTCAGCTGTACTGTAGGCTTAAGGGAATGTTATAATGTTCCCTTCATATCAAACATCTGCCCATGAATGCCCTTCTCCAATATCCATATTCATACAGGCAGGAAAGAAGAGCAATCAATTTCTTCTTTTTCTTTTCTTTTTTCAGGCTGTTATCATGGGGTTTAGTTTTTGTAGTAAATGCTCTCATAAAATGACAAAAGATTGACACTTTGCACATTCCGATGTGCAAAAAATCAATCATTTGTCAACTTTGAAAGCTTTTTTTTCCTGCAAAAGTCGAGTAAAAGCACAGGTGAAAAAACAAATAGACATGCATTTGGAGAAGGCTGTGATAGCTTGGAAAGGGTCACTTAAAATAATTATTTAATATTTTGGTAAACACATGTTCACTATCCATCTTGGACTGAGAGGTTAAGATTAATACCACTTTTGATTACAAAAAGCTTTTGCAAACTTTGGGTTTGCAGAGCCTAGCATAAACAGTGGAAAACAGCTAGCCTTGTTCAGTCAAATAACAAAATGTGCCAATCAGGGACTTCACAACACATTAAATGTTGCAACCATAGACTGTATAAAATATGGACGTAGTATCTGTGACGTCACCCATCTGTTTCTGAAGCCTTTTTTTGAGGCCAATCGTTGGCGTCAGCCATATTGCTGCTGTTGAGCCAGTGTGACGTAAAGAGGCAGGCTTTGAGCCTCCTAGCCAACAGCTACAGTGTTCCCGCCTGTCAATCAAGTCAGCTGTGCCTCTCATTGGAAGACTCATAATCGCAATATCTGCGAAATTGCAGCGTTAGAAAAAAATTCACCCCCCCACAGTGTGTGCCGAACGAGAAATGAGCTATCCAGACTACACTCGTCTTTTGTACCAGGCTGTAAACATTTTTATTTCTGCTGTAAAGATCGGCTTTTTCCCATTCATGTGTATGTGGTTTCTGGTACTTCCGGAGCCAGCCTCATGCGGATCCTTGATGAACTGCAGTTTTTAGCACTGTCGCATTGGACTCATATTTTTAAACAGGAGGTTGCCCCTTGGTTGCAACTTGTATCGTTCTATATAAATAAATAAATAAATAAATAAATGAATAAAAGACATTGTTGGTGTTTTGCCAAACTATACATAAGAGAGTTATGTTGGGCCGGCTTGAGAAACAGGTGATATAGTGGTTGCTGGGGGCACAATGCTCAGGGGAGTGCTATTGGGTCTTAAGTTTTAGGGACTGTGCCCTTTTTTAAGCATGCGGCACCTAAGACGTCAATTTCAGAGCACTTCTTACAGTTACTGTTTCTAGGTTAAGACACTTTGGCTCCAATTCATAGTGACCATAAAGTCATATTTGCTCTCATTCAATGCCATTTTAAAGATGGAATGTAAAAGCAAGTAATCTGTCATGTTGTAGAATAAGCAACAACCCTAGAGCTGGAAATTGCACCTCAACAAAACAAGAGTAGTTTCTCCTCTGCATGGACCTCCACCATTGTTGTTGACAAAGTTGATATCAGAAGTCCAGCCCCTTCTTGATTCCTATTGGTCAGTCATCAAGAAGTGACATTGACAAGAGTAGCGTTTTTCTAAAAATCTAACTACTTTCAATGCAGAGCAGAGTAACTAAAGAAAATAGGAGCTGGGTTCATGGACACAGCCTCATACGGTTGCCCTAAAGTTGATGTTAAATATGAACCTACAGTTGAATTGACAACTTCACTGTTTGCCCCTTCTGTTAAAAAAAAAATTACATCATTAACCTATTCTTCCAACAGAGGATAGATGATCAGAAATGGCTCCAAAGTAGATGTTGTTTATCAACATTTCTAGGGGTGGATCCCCCAGAATTCATCAGGAGCGCTGACAGGTGGGCAGGTTGTAGCTGTTTGTCAGGAGGCTGTAAGACCGCTTCAGCTCCACCTCTTTATCTGTGGCTGGGCTGTGAAATCGCAGAGACTGCAACCATATTTGACAATTGCGATTAATAGCAATAAAATAAACAGCCAACATGTTTTTAGAATAATAATGATTACGACAAATCTTGATCCAATTTATCTGACTCAACACTTAATAATGAAGAAATGCCTGAGGGAAAAAAAAACAAATCATGAAGATTAAAAGCTGTAATTGAGTGTTAATATAAAAGCAATTTAATTCTCCCACTACCAAATCAGGAATCAATCAGTCGAATGCAGACAAGTCATTACCATAGGAATCTTTGCCATCTCTACCATCCATCCCATATCAAGTTAACCAGTTACTAGTATGAGCAGGCAAGCTGTTCCCCTATGTCTTCATTCTCTAAGCTAAGCTCACCAGCTCATGGAGTAGCTTATTATCTAGAGTAGAAATGTACGTCATTCAGTAACATCACTTCATTAATGTTACTGTAAACCACAAGCACATAAACAAACACAAATGATCTGCTTCTCCTCCTCTACATCTCATAAATTGTCTCTCCTCTTGTTGTATCCTTCAGCACAAAATACATCTCTAAATACTCCACCCCTTTGCTTTATCTCCCCTTCTCTCCCCCCACCCCCCACCCCTTTTCCTCTCCATCTTTCCCACTGTCCATGTATCATTCTGTCTCTCTGCCTTCTCCAAACAACCAAAGATAATCACCCAAAGGCTGAATGCTCCATTAAATTTATAATAGTTTTACACCAAGATATCGATGAACCGCTGAATGCAAATTACATCAAGAGGACTTCATTCTTCTCCACAGCCGACGTCACACTGGCAAAACACAACCTAATTTCTATTAATCCTAATAGTGAGTGTGTGAGATAAGATGAAACTTTAATGAATCAAAATTGGATGAACCGGGAAAAATGGGTCACTGCAACAGCAAGAAGTGAAACAGTGCTGCAAAAATGGGTAGTAGATTAATGCACACATTCAACTGACAGTTCTGACACTGCTACAAAAATGCCAGTCTATTATATTCAGTTACATAATGAAAGAAGAGATGAGGAAGCAACATAAATATACAATATGACTGAGAGCTCCACTTATTTTTAATGTAGAGGATAAAGCATGGTTTGACTGGATACATTGGAATCCATATTTAAACTACTACCTTTAAACTCAGGAGTGAACATAAACGGTGTAATGCGTTAGTCACTTGCAGTGTTGTTGCTCCATCATTTAAATACTCCATTGTTATCATGCTATACATTCCCCCCATTATTGCATTTCAGCTCATTATATGTGTCTCTACTTGAATCTGGGCCACCTCTCCTCTGTCTGCAGACTTGGTCTTCTTTTAGAGTGGGTTGGAGAGGAACTGCACCCAGATAGCATTTCTCTGTTTTCACTCCTACTGCTTTGGCTGAATTTCCAGCAGCAGTTGGGGCTTTTAAAACTTTAGTGGTTTGTTTTCTGTTCTGGTCGGAGGGTTAGATGATATTTTTTTCCCAGAGCTAAAAATTAAAAAAATATTGGAAAGGTATGGTGGCTGACAAGGGCAGACGATCTGCATGCTCTTCAAACGTGCTACAAGTGCAGAAATGATGCAAGTTCACAAATGCATGTAAAAATCCAAAGGAAATACCACATCTGGAAACACATTCCAAACACACAATGATCCAAAGCACTAAACTCAACACACAAAATCTTCAAACATATGTAAAAGTAAAAAGCATTGCAAATCGAAAATGTTTAAACTAAACTGCTCCAGGCCTGTAGGGGACTTAAGTAGCAAAGCTTTGTTGTTGTCAGGACAGAGAAGAAGAACTCTCTTAATGTACGAAGTATTGAACTGTAACAAAGACCCCGTGAGTGGATTGTGTCTGTCGACCATGCCCTTCAGTCTAAAGTGCCAAATCCCATTTAAACATGAAAACAAAACCTGCACAACTTTAATGGAGAAATAGTTTTTGATGAACAGATAGCTTTGCTAAAGTAAAGGCAGCCAAGTGCAGCTTTGGCCAGCTGCTGATCTCAGTTAGCTGGCAGCAGAACTATTAGCCACCCTGTGTCTTTGAGTGGACTTTGGGTACAAGGGTGTGTGGATTTTTCAGCTGCTTCACACTGCTGGAAAACCCAGACCAAAGTCCGGGACATGATGCATTTCTTAGGAGAGTGGCATACTTGAACAACAGGTTGTAATGCTAGTTTCTGTAACCAAGAGTTTAACAGCAAGTCCATGTTGGACCTTGACACTGGAGATGAACAATGCACTGTGGTGATAGAAGAAGAGTAGGAGGGATGCCAGGCAAGATACCTCCCGATCTCCAGTGAGGAGTTGAGGGAAAATGGCCTCGGGAAGCTTGAAAGCCAAACTTGGCAAGAATTCCAGTGTAGCTCCTTCAAGCCACTGGCCCCAGTTAGCCGCTAAGCTAGCAATACAATTAGTCGACTTTGCCCGTTGTCTGTTCATAGATAACTTTCAAATAGATAACTTTTTTGTTTGGGGATCACTTGACTTTTCATCGAGCATAATTCTAAGGTAATGTTTGATCAGTGTTTGAGTAAATGTTGAATAAACACTAGACTAACTCCCATTTGGCTCAGCTGCATTTTTCTCAGTGTTTAGTGGACAGTAGGTGCTAAAATTTTTAATTTAGTTGGATTATTATCTGTGTATTTTGTTTTCCCCTCAAGTTTAGATGTGCATAATGTAATCACAAACACACTGCAGTCATGACGAGTTGGTAGAAAGTTTGTACAAGAACATGGTGTTCGGATAGAGCCACAGTGACCTGCCAAGAATGCATGATTGTTCCTGACCGCCCCCGTCTCAGGCCGTGGAGAGGCAGCAATCTGACAGAAAATGATGAGTGTGTCCTGTCCAAAAGATATGATTTCATCTAGGTTGCAAAACAACAGAATGGACAGTGTAGTGGAGGTTACTCCATCTCAGTGTGCAGGGGGGACCTGTCATCAGGCGAGGGAGACAGTCATTGGTTAATCGTCAGAAACGAAGGATCTGTCAGTAGACAAACGAAAGCAGGTTATTGGGTATTTGGTTGAACAATGATAAATGAATGATTAGTACATCAGAAGCGGTGAGAGGACGCAGATTGATGTTGAACAAACCAAGTCTGGCATAGAAGGAAGGGGGCTGCCGGGGAGGCCAAGAAGGTTGTAAAGATGGGAAATGTTAGGGTTGTTTTTCAGAGTCATTCAGCAAAATTTCCGCCCTAACTATTCCCTACTTTAACTATGCTCATATTTTTCTTACATATATTTCACCCAATAAGAAAAGCTTGTGAGTGTCCTCAAGAACCTAAGAGGTCACATTTTTGAATAAATTCTCAGCCTGGCTGTTTTAGTGTTAGGGAGCTAGTTTGCTTTTAATTAGGGATTTGACTCAAAGGCAGTCCTCAAAAGTAGACATTTCAAGTTGAGTTCTCTCTGCACCCTTTTTTTCTTTGGGTGAGATTTGCATTCTTGTGCTGAAAACGAATCATGTTTTCTTCCTGTGAGCCAGAAAAATGTGTCCTTAATGGCCATACCAATGACTTTGTATTATCCTCCTATACATCAATATCAAACATGCAACAGCAAGGTACATTGATGTATCTTATGATATCACAGAAATACGTGTGTTGACACTGACTGTCCAGTTGTGCCTCTGTGTTCTGTAATGTATTAAAAAATTACAAGCTATGCCACTACCAATTAAATATTAGCTAGAATATACCCTACTGTAAAGGATACCTGTAATAGATGTAATTTATCCCCTGCTTACCATGCCCACATGTTCTGGTTTTGGCCAGGATTAACACCATTTTGGGGCAAAATTTTTGATACATTTTGCAAAGCTTATAACCAGGATATCCCCCCAAACTCACTGTCAGCCATCTTTGGCATACCCCCTGACTCTAGCCTCCCTGTTGCGATGAAACGAGTTCTTGCTTTCACTACTTTGTTAGCTCGGTGGCTTATCCTGTTTGACTGGAAACTAGCTCGCCCCCCATCATACGATCGCTGGATCAGAGAAGTCCTCTGCAACCTTAAGCTGGAAAAACTCAGATTCTCCTTGAAAAACTCCTGTATAACATTTGCAAAATCCCTTACTTTAAATCCCTGATTCTGATAATGAGTAATTCACCTTACTTCCACTCTTTCCACTCTTCTCCTCTAATTGCTGCATCTTCTGCTTGTTTGTAAAAAATGTTTTTCTTTCTTTTTAATTAGTTATTTATTGTTTTTCTTTCTCTCTCTCTTTTTCCCTGTTGTGTGACTGTGAGTGTAGTGTGTGTCCACCAGCCTCCGTACAGTCTGGACCTGAACTGGTTGGGTGGGGCGGGGGGGTTTAAGACATTACTGTAATCCTGTGCCTTACTATTCAAAGCAACTTGACATTGTCTGTTAAAATGTTCAAAACTTAATAAAAAAGAGTTTGAAAAAAAATAAATTACAAGCTGGCACAATAAGAAGACTGAAAGCTGGGGTTTGGGTCATAAAGCAGGACTCAGGTTGGAAAGTGGTGAACGGAAGTTGACATAAATAAGATCTCTATGTCAGTATGGGACGGAGTAAATATTCAAATTTAGGACTCAGACTCCTGCCTTTGGGGTAAGTCCTGAATTAATATGAGCCATCCACTTCTGCTAACCACAACCCAAAATCAGTCCCTCCAGGAAGTTGCGATTTCGCGATTGCAACTATCAACGCAAATTCAACCAATCAGCGCGATTTTTTTCGCGACCTTGCAATTTTATACAATCACCGCGACTTTCCCGCAACTTTGACCAATTACCTCAATCTCAGCCCCTGCACGTCATTGGTTTTGTCATCAATTTCACTTCCTTGGAACATAAACATAAGTCCTCACTTGATGGGCACTTTTCTTTTCTTTTTTTTTTTTTTTTTTTTTAATTGTATTTTTATTTGGAAAGGGTAACAACACAAAATGTACAACACTTAGATACTTGTAATTATCCTTTTCCAGTCTTTTATATGCGTATGCATAGAAAGAAGTAGTATGTCCAGATGGCCATTCACTCCTGAAATGTTTCTGTCCTCCATTATCTTACCAGGTGAATGCATCCATTTATACTCTTGACGTTTAAACATACATATACATTAAACTTCACCTCTTCAGTCAGTAATAACCACTCATTTTCCTGCCTACATCTATAATACAAACCATTGTATATATAACTATTTACATAAGAACTGGGGAGCTTACATTACTGTTTAATTCTCTAAAGGAGGGGAAGGGTTAATACCGTGTTAGGGGAGTCATACAAAATCTGCTCGCACTGGGGTTATAAATTGAATCCACTTATTCCAAATTTGATAAAAACCTGTCCTTTTGGATCCTCAGAGAGTAAGTCAACTTCTCCATTTTAAATATTTCCAAAATGATTCCAAACCAGTCATCCACTGTGGGTGCTGCTGGTTTAAGCCATCTTCTCGTGATTGATTTTTTACTGGCTGCTAGAAGCACTTGCAGCAGTTTTGTATCACTCCTCTTTTGCAGACACAGAACATGACCCAAGTACAGAGCCTCAAAGGTCATGGGTAGTTGAGACTCAAACACCTTGCCTAATGCTCTGTGGATGTCATTCCAATATAAACTCAGTTTAGGACAGTCCCAGAATAAATGAAAATGATTTGCCTCTGTTGAGCCACATTGTCTCCAACACATCTGTCTTGTGTCCCTATATTTCTCTTGGTATGGAGTCTTAAAGTACCTGATAATATTTTTCCAGCAATGTTCTCTCCAGTCTCTGGAGTTAGTTGAAGACCACTGAAAACTGCAAATCTGCTCCCAAACCTCCACCGACAGCCCTATTCCTGCTTCCTTCTCCCATTTGTCCTTGATGTATAAGGTGTTGTCGTTTTTAGCTCTAAGGAGGGCTGATCGGCACTTTTCAACAACAAAACACGCACAGAGAACGGTTGAAAAGCGAGGACAGCAGGCAGGACAAGTGACCATGACAACGTTGTTATTTATAGATTGAGGGGCTCAGTGTTAGCTTGGTCTCTACCTGCAGCAGGTGTGCTTTATGAACCAGCTCTCCTCACCTCCATGCATCTGTCTCATCTTCATTGATGATTTTTAACCCCGGTGTGCGTTAGTGACGAAGACACAACCGGGGGACGTCTGTTTACTATTTGATGTTTGTCGTTGTTGCCGCCATTACCGTAAAAAGCTCTTCATCTACAGCTTGATTTAATCCAGTTTGGTGATACATCAGACACATTCAGTAAGTTTGGATAAACTCATAGACATCAAAGATGCAGATTTATTTCAGAGTGCGTGAACTGCCTGTCAAGTGCCTCAGTCGCTGCGAGGTGCATTCAGGGACCGTCGTAAATGTGCAATACAGTCCTTTCATGGCATTTTTCTGTCAATCCAGAGAATCAAAATACAGTCACAGTGGCCACATCAAGAATGTTTTCTAAAAACAACTGTAATTTAGCATATTTACTTGCCCCTGAGATGTTATTGGGGGAAAAAAGCAAAAAAAAAAAATTGCAACTTTCACTGCAATTTTTTCAAAAAGCTGTCGCAAATTCAGGCTTTTTGGCCGCAACAATCACAAAAAAATCTCGCGAAACTTTCACTCTTTCAGACTTTCACTCTGCAGTGTTTCATTGGCGCTGACACATAAATTCACCACTTTATGTGCCACCAACATGAAATGCAGACTTTGTCATTTAGTGTTTGACTGCGAGTCAAAACTAGTCACTGCATCGTCAGCAGTTTCATACTTGAAACTTTGTCCTGTCTTCTCAAAATACTTTTTACTGTCACTTTATTTCTGTGCTTGGTTTGACATTTCCTCTCCTCAGCATCAAATCCAATTCATTGAAACAATATGTTGCACCTGCCTGTACTGTTTCACTTACTTTTACATCCCAGTACGCAAGCCACACTCCCCCAAAATGCTTTTTCATCTCAGTTTGAAGTCCTGTCAGGCAGAGCTGCCAAGATGTCTCAACTCGTATTTGATTTTTCTTTTCATAACTGTGTTTTACTTTTTACACTCGGACTTGATCCCAAGTAGATTTATAAAAGTGATAACATAGTTTGCTAACGCCACATGTCTTCTTGATAGTTCTTGGTACTTTTGTTGTTTAAGAGAAATATTTTGCATAATTTTTGCCTCCCTAATAAGCACTGAAAAAGAATCTTTGCCAATGAGGATTTTTCTATTCATTGCGGTCTTTGTGGTTTTAATATTTGAGCAACAAAATAATTATCTTCCTGATTAATTTTGTTATGCAAACGCTTGGGCACTGAAGCCCTAAATCTTAACATTTAACACAGGTGAGCAGTATTTTTAATTTTAGCCAACAAGTGTGAAGTGATTTTATTAGAAACCTGCCATTAATCACCAAATTATATCTTCAGGGCAAAAGCAAGGTGTGGAAGTGTTACTTTCCACACTCTTTCTCTCTCACTCACTCACACACACACACACACACACACACACACACACACACACACACACACACACACACACACAATGGTAATATTTCCTCTGTTCCTCTCTCCTCCGCTCTGGGCTCTCATCTATTTTAATGCCTTCAGAGTGCTGATTGGACAGGATGAACAGTCTGACGAGGTGAAAGGCACACTGGCTAGCAATTTGTCACCTCTTCAATACCATATTTTATTAGACGCAGGAGATGATGAGGGGATTGAGTCAGATTTTGACTAGTGCGGAAAGTTGGAGAGTTGAAAGAAGTGCAACAAAGGAAATAAGACACCCTGTGCTACTTTTTCAAGCAAAAATTGGAGCCACTGTCTCATTAACTTAGGGAAAAGTTTAACAATTGCTACCAGTGGAAAGTAAGTTTAATTCCCTGGACAGGTTGAGATAGGTAGAAAAAAACGAGTGCCATGGCAGAGGGAAATGTGAGAAAGAGAGAGACAGGTGTGTCTTTGTCACCTTGTCAGAGCTCTACCTGAAAAGTTTCAAACCTGAGAACAGGAGCTCTAACACGAAGATGAAAAGCTGATGAAGGGAAAGGAAGGAAGGAAGAGAGGAAAAAAACAATCATGTGTCATCTAATTTCTGTATGACACTCTGACCTCCCTTAGCTGAGACTTCACTCAGAAAAAAAGTGTATAAAACAGTGTTTGGTAAAAGGAACAAGGTTAAAAGTTCAGAAATAACACAGTTGAATAGTTGATGCGCACCAGTTTGACAGAAGCACCCTGAGAGAAACTGTACGGAAGGAAATGGCATTGATTATTCTCTGAGTGAGTCATTTTGTTGTATCTCTCCTCTCTAACAGACACAGTCATTTTACATATTTTTCTTGATTCCAGAAGAAAGCCTTTGTAAATGATAACAAAACTGATAGAGGTTGAGTGTTTTATAGATGCTCAGACTTGCACACTTTGTTCACACACACTTGAAAGCTTGATGTTAGAGGAAGTTCATTTTTACTTAACAGAAGGATTCACTTCAAAGGCAGGCTGATGAATTGCGAGCATTTCAAAACAGACTTTTTAAACCTTTAATCGTGCTTTAGTAGTGGTTAGAAAATTCAGTTCATCTGTCGTTACTTTGTTGAAAATACACAAAAGAGTGAATCCTACACTCTATTCAAAACTATGTTAAATAAAAATATTAAAAATCATGTTATGTCACTTTTTATTAATGTTTTCCCAGGAAGCACCATCCTTCAGATAAACATTTTTTAGTATTTTAGTGACTCAAGTAATTTTCTGTTGCTGTTGGTGTAGGTGACGAAACCCACACTCATCTTCTGGCATTCACCTGGACTTCTTTAAACTGACACTTTTTAATCTATTCTCTATATTTTTGTATCCCAAATCATTATGCTTTCCTCTTCATGCATTTGTGAATGTGCTGTTTGTGTGTGTTTGTCTTTAGGCCACTGACCCAGATCTTGGAGCGAGTGGGCAGGTCCATTATCGGCTAGTCAACCACCAGAAGCTGTTTTCCATCAATGCCACAGGAGCGATTAGGACCACAGTGCCGCTAGACAGAGAGGTGAGAAGAAGTGATTGATGTGATTTCATATAGATTACATAAATCCCTAATGTATGGCATGAAAAACACAACGATAACAGCACAGGTGTTCTCTAAAGACACAAAGTTGACGTTTGACTGATTTCCCTTCATTTTTAAGATCAAGGGTCACTACTTCCTGATCGTTGAGGCCTGGGATGGGGCTGTGGATCCTCGGCGCTCCAGATTGACGCTGTTAGTCAATGTCCTGGATGTGGATGACAACAGCCCAACGTTCAGCCAACAAACCTACAATATAATCCTACCAGAAAACACTCCAGAGAACACAATCATTTTACAAGTAAAGGTGAGCAAGGATCAATGTCTTGGTGAATTATTTGCATCTAATGCACAGGTAAAGTTGGCAATGTGAGTAGTTTCTTGCAAAGATGCCCGAAATGTGAGGCTGTTTGGTATGATTGCCATGAAAACTCAACTGATTAGGTTGTTCATTTTAATTCTCCGGAAAGCCGCAGGTCCCTTTGCTTCATCTGATTACATTCCTCAAGCAAATTTTGGATGCTTTGTTGTTTTGCCTGCTTATAATACTCATCACTTTTCAAGATCACTCATCTCTTTGCAAACAACCTAATGCTCCATTACGTGTTCTTTTTTCTTTTATCAAAACAATCTTTTTGTATTTAGCAGCTATTTATTTTTCAACCAAGAGAAGCAGGGTGCACAGCCATCAAAAACATGGAGATGAATACACAACTCCTGTGGCATTCTGGTCTTAATAAACAACCTCCATCTGACACTTCTTTTACTGTGCACTGCAACTTGTACAGTCCACTTAGCAACTTGAAAAGTGACCATTTGTTTTATTCATATGTCAAGCAAAATCCCCCCTCTATATGTAACAACTCAATTTATGGGTTAATTTCAACCCTGGTAAGAGTGCCCATTAAACTGCTTGTGGTGAGTCTCAGTTTCACTGTAAATAGTAAGTAACACAGTGAGCACGCCTGCTTACTTCAGTCGTATGAACCTGCAAAAGAAACAAGTTTTTCTATCATGTGTTATTGTTGAATTGAGGTAGAGTCAACCATGCCTAATTAAGTAATAATGCCTATTTTTGCTCTTGATATAGAGTTATTTTATTATTGCATATACCAAAGCCTGCTGATATTTGATTGGTCAATACTACTGAACTAAAAACATACAACTTACTTGTATTCTTATTATTATATTAGGATTTTACTACGGTTATTATCATGTTATCATACTGCTCCAAATAGCAAGGCAAGGCAAGGCAAGGCAAGGCAAGGCAAGGCAAGGCAAGGCAAGGCAAGGCAAGGCAAGGCAAGGCAAGGCAAGGCAAGGCAAGGCAAGGCAAGGCAAGTTTATAAAGCACCATTCATGCATAGAGCAATTCAAAGTGCTTTACAGAGTTAAAAACAAAAAACAGAACAGTAACAATCAACGAAAACATACAGCAACACTTCAAACATTAACATTTTATATGCGGCCAGTTATGTCTGATCTACTCTCTCTCTCTCTGTGTACTTATGTAACTTAACGTAAGCTGAAAGCAGAAAGAAATACACTTTCCACACTAGGTCCAGACCAACAATTACAGAAAGATTAGTTCTATGTCAAATCATTAAATAAAAATTGTTGCAAAGTAAAATGACAGGAACTATGAGAATTATTTTGTAAGAAAATAGTAAACTTTCAACCAGCTTCATCTAAATGACCTGCATGTTAGGGGTTTCAGTCCAATTAATTCACTCTAAATCATCAAGTTAGGTTAATGAATCCAAGCAATAGGAATCATCATCAAAGTTATTTTTTGAGTTTTATTCTTCATCTGCTTTGAAAGTACCAAATTGGACCAATTTAACATTCCAGTCAGCACTACGAACGTCCTCAAAGGTACGATTTTATATTTGACCTTACTCACAGATCACTGTGTAGTGTAAAAAAGGAAAAAAACAGCAGCTTTTCTCTACAGATACAGAGCAAAGTAGTACATAGACTGAAAACATGATGCAGACCATCAGCTGGAGCATAGACTTTTATCCCACAGGTGTTTAAGCCATGCCAACGAAACCCAGATCTAATGAAAATACTCCAGTCTGTTACTGGCTCCAGCTCATGTCGATTCTGCTTCACATTTGCCTTCTGGCAAATATAAAAAATTCAAATTGCCGTAAAATTCACAAGGCTGTAATATTACTTTCTTCCTCATTCTCACGCTCCCTTCTTTCTCTATCTGCAGGCCATAGACGCTGACCTCGGCTCTAACCTCACATATCGAATCAGAAGCGAAGGCTTCGACCAGGAGATCTTTCAGCTTTTCCGCATCGACCCGGTGACAGGAGACTTGTCAGTTCGAGAAGTTCTGGACTTCGAGGCTTTGTCTCTGTCTGACTCAGAACCCACGTACACTTTCACTGTGGAGGCCATGGACATAGAGGGATCTATGCCTCCTGGACTCGCCTCTGTGACTGTCAGAATCATGGTGAGTGTGTGTGTGTGTGTGTGTGTGGTGTGTGTGTGTGTGTGTGTGTGTGTGTGTGTGTGTGTGTGTGTGTGTGTGTGTGTGTGTGTGTGTATATTCCATGATGTGGCTTGTAAGGGTTAGCACAGAGAGATAAGAGAGGTCAGCGCGTTTCTCTTTCAGTTCACTTTCTTTTCTGTTAAAGGTAAGAGTCTGTAATGGAAATGTATTGCTGGTAATGGCCAAAGTTGAGAAATGTTGACCAGTTCAAGAAGTTTAGTTTTAAACAGTTGTAAGGAAATGACTGAAGTCTTGAACTGCTGTGATGAGTAAAAAATGGCACAGGGCTTCACAGTAGTTGAAGTCTCTATGTTCTGTTGCATTGTGGGTGAGGACTCTGAACTTTTTTAGTTCACAAATGTCTTTTCATTAAGTTAGCTAACACATTGGTGACTAAGCCCATGGTCGTCTTATACAAGGCTTTGCATCTGCAATATACTTTGGTACAATTAATTTGGTAAGTGGTTTAAAGGGTGGGATGAACAAAGAAGCAATGACTAAAAGATGAAACTTCAAAAAGAAGCACAAAGCAAATCCAAAACATGAGAAACAACACTGTCAAAAATTTAAAGTTGTGGGGATGTTTGGAACTCAAACAAAAAGTAAGGCGGTCATGGACATTCTTTCAACACTGTTTCAATGGAAAATTGCTCACTGGGTATTAAAACATCAGTTATCAAAAACAACATTTAAAGAGAACTAAAACCACAACTTTACCTTTATAACATTCATTTGGCAATATTGACAGGGCTTAGGAAAGGGGGGTTAAGACACACCTACTCACTCCTTTGTGCAGTCACTGTCAGCTGCAACATCATACAATCTATGCCAAACAAAACCAAATTCTAGTACTTTTTGCTCAAATGTTGGGATTTTGACCCTAATTGATCAACAAAAAGTCAAGTCAAGTCAACTTTATTTTTATAGTAAGTAACAAATCACTCTGTTCACCATAGATTTCCAGAGAAGAGATCTGAGTTTTGTGATATACAGTGCTGCAATGTTTTCTTTTACCTGACTCTGATTTGACTTCCTTAAAATGTTATTAATAAAAGAAAAATGACTTCTCCTGAAGCAAACATATTTCAGTCCCCTGTAACACCACTCTGTCCTTCTGCTTTTGTTTTCCTCCATTTTCTACTGAAAGGCTACAGAAGTAATGCTCACTGCTTCTTATCAATTTGTATCTGCTATACTGGGATTCACCGGCCATAACAGCTGTTTGCATGCTGTTGCATATTTGTAACACTTGTTGAAAAGCTACGGTAGATTAATCTCTTGCCTTAATGCTCATGACATTTAAGACTTTGGAGTTCTGGCAATAAGCTTCCAATTTCTCTCCTGTTCACACCACCTTTGTTTACCTTCTTTTTCTTTGGTGTCTCAATTTGACAACTATAGACTCACTATAGACTTTACTGACCTGAAGGATCTTTCCTCTTTTATCAATAAGTTATGGTCAAGGAAAAAGAAGGAATGCCAACGCTGCGCCTCCATCAGGAGTCCTTACTGTGCAGACTCTGGCTCAAATGTCACCAATGCAGTTTTCAAGACCCAACTAAGGGACGTTTTGGCATGACTTTTGTACAACAGGGAGATGTGGGACGAGTCTTCCATTGGTATATACAGTCAATGAGCCAAAACTACACAGTTTGAAAAAAAGATTATACATTTGATTGGTGCAGACAGGTGTAATTTTACTTCATTATGGTATTGTTTCAATTTACTAGCCTCGAAGTTGAGTCTCTAAACCTTGAGTCAAAGTGAAGTCTCAAGTCCTGTCATTAAAATCTGAGTCAAGTGTGCAAAAAACAATCAGAGTCAAATCTCTGTCAAGTCCCTGTTACCCAAGTCCAATCCAAGTCTGAGTGTGAGTCAAAGTCCAAATCTAGCCAAGCACTGCGCTTCTCTTAATGGGGAGACACAAGCATTGTTTCTGTAGGATATGCAGGTGTCTGATCAACTCAAAATACCTGCAGTCCACCAGTACGGTGTACGTACATATTAGGGCATCCTCAGGTCTCAGAGTGAGGTGTCAGACCTCAGATGAAAAAGATAAAATATGTACACCATACGCCAGGTATTCATCAGACTTTTAACCAACCAAACATCTTGGACCCAGTGGTTGAGTCACTTTAATTGCTAACATCACCGTTAGCTTCTTAACAGTAACAACCCATGGTCCAAAAAGGCTAAATTTAGCATTCCACTTACTTTTCAAGGTGCATCCAGTACAGGTGTCTTTTCAAGTTTAAGGTTGTTCCGGTCCTCTCCTCAGTGGTTCTTTAACATGTTGCACATGTTGCACTACTCTTGTTTGCATGTACCAAAAAATCTATAAAAGCAAACATGCAGTTTGTGACGTCTCTCTTGTCTTCATCAATGAATGTGAGCTCTCCTCGCAGAGTCCAAATGCAGTCTATCCAAGTCCAAGTCATCTGTTCTTAAATCCAAGTCAGGTCACATGTACTGAAAGTCAGAACAGGAGTGAGACTCTAGTCAGAGCCCTGAGCTTGAGTTTGATCACACTGCCACTAACAGCTACTGGGTTTCTCACTTGTGGAAGCCAGATGTTCTCAAACCTGTGCAAGTTGTAGTGAGTAGCTGAGGCTGTGTTCTGCAGGAAGCAAAATGAAATGAATAAAGCTCTGTGCATCCATGTTAAATATGCTAACACAGTTTTAATATGTGTTTGTGTGTGTTTATCTCTCCCCAGGACATGAATGACTTTCCCCCTGTATTCAGCCGGTCAGTGTACCGAGGCGCGGTTGCCCCTAATGCAGTCAAGGGAACCATCGTAACCACTGTGATGGCCAATGACTCTGACCCCGTGGTGAGCATTTCCAGCTGCTGATATTCAATCAAACTGCTTTTCACAGTCTGTTACTCAAATTGTGCGTAGCAATGATGCAAGATAATGATGCTTGTCTCCTGTTTGTGTGTTTTGAATGTGTTTTGCTCATTGTTTTTCAGCTTACTGTGGCACTCTGTGATCCCTCAGTTGGTCTTTTAACTCCAAACACCTTTGTAATATTGGTTCAGTTATTGTGTCTGCTGTGAAATGAAGGCTACTTTCTTTAGAGCTCCACTGTGACCTATTAGAAGGTCTGGTGCAGTTAACTCTAGGTTTTAAAAGTAATGAAATGCTCATACCAAGGTCTAAGTGCAGTAGGACGATTGCTCATGTGGATTTGCTGAGTCACACAGCCTTTTATTTAGATGCAGATCTGCAGAGCAGCTGTGGGGGAAATAGCTCCATTTTGATCTGAAACAGAAATTAACCAACTGGTAAATCTTCAGTTTTACTCTACACTGATATGTAAATATGTATGAAGAAAGAAAATATTTTTGCATCACCGCTGAAGAAGCCATGATCTTATTTCCGTTTGAAATCTTCTACACTGGCTTCCCCATTCACATCTTTACAAGCCCCATGTTCCTTTGACTAATGTGCTCACTTGCTTTCCTGCATCAGCTGAATTGATTCAGTCTTGAGCTTTAAGCATCCAGATAGACTCTCCTGGGTCAAAAAAGTTTCATTATAATGTTCAGACCCTCAGCTTTAAGGGCACTTGGTGCTCATACAAGGCACTAAATACCACCCTAACAGCCCTGGATGCACAGTGCGTTTAATATTTGGGTGTAAGTGTCGTTTATCCCCTTCAGACCTAAGAGTTACCTCTTAAGTACAAATCTCCATAAGCATTTGTCACAGCAGAGTTTTGCTGACTCACTACAAGCTGCTATCTCAGGAAAGCTTACACACAAACAGACAGCTCAGAAGTAAGAGCACTGCTTTTACAAAATCTAACTCTTTTAGGAAGAAATTATGAAATAGGACAAGAATAACTGTTTACCTTGTGTCTAATAGAATAATATTGATGTTTTTGCACTGCTCGTATTATTTTGGCACTTCGCCTCCAGGGCTGAACCTTTTTCAGGTGTTCCTGTTATAGTCTTTAAATGAACCTCTGACCTTAGTAACATCTCTATCTGCATATAAAGTAGCAGATGTTTTGAATTCAGAGATAAGTAGGCTCCAAAACACCAAACAGAAGATGAATGAACAAGCCCTAATCTTACCTAACATGAATGAAAACTTAAAACAAATGAGAGTTGATATCTTAGCCACTAAACAAAAGAGAAAAATGGAGCAAACAATAAAGGCTTGTCGTGTTTATTAAACTGCGACTAGGTGCTCTACATTTACGGTAAATAACTTATAAAAACTATTTCACAAATCTCAGATAATTTTGTTAAAGCTGGGGTTGGTAGTCAGATTTAGATAACCTTTTGTTGTATTGGTTAAAATGATCTTTATGTCCTGATGGTAATCAATACATAATGTGTTCTTAAAAAAGAGCGAAAAAAGCCACGATCTACAGCCGGAGTAAACCTGGGAAAACACCAACCAATCACCATCATTAGGGTCCAATTTATGAAACCAATCAAATCCTGTCCTGCCATTCTGCCCGCCTCCTGCGTGTACATTTCCCCGGGGTGCACTCCCCGTCCCCTGCCTCTGCTTCCCCTGACTCTATTTACTCGCTCGACCTCGGGCCTGTCCCCTCTGACCCGATGAGGTGCTTTGCTCAGGACTGTAGTCCGGATCAGAGTCTAAAAAGCTCTCACCACAGGGGCTCTGACAAGCAAAAAAATTAAAGACATTTAGTAAGTCCTACAGAAAATGTATATGTGCATGTGAGCGGGGGCGTCGTTTTGGAGGAGCGCTGAGCGGCTCCGAGGGGAGGGGGGAGGGGTTAGACCGAGTCCTGAGGAAATGCTACATTCAAATTCATGCTAGTTTTCCGTGGCTACCAACCCGAGCTTTAAGTTTCATATTTAACTCAGAACAATTCTATGAAACACAAAGATTTGACAGAGATGTAAAGATGCTGCTCACCCAGTTATAATTCTAATTCCCATTACCACCTGCTCACTATACATCATCTCTAACTTATATCTTTTGGTCCAGTCAAGCAGCAGCAATCTCTTTGAAAAGACCAATCAGAGCAAGCACTTCTATCAGTACCAATTCACAAGGACACAGACCCACAGACACAGACACTCTCCAGCCCAATCTCTATACTCACTCACTCTAAGACTTTGAGTTGTTTGAAATTTCTGCAGACTTTCCTGTGGGGCTTACCCAGAATTCAGTGGGAACTTGTTGACATGAGGGATGTGATTTCCTCCTCTAATTAATGTGAACAAACGTTTGTATATTGAAGTATTATTTTATTAAGTATGAAGAAAAACCCATATCCAAACAAAGCAAGCATAGACGTAGCAGGAAAACGCTTATTGCATGCTGTCGGACTTAAACCCCATATCTCCAAAAGTACAGCTTGTCAGGAAATTAAAAAATATATATTTTTTAATAATTAAACTAGAATAGGATTCAGTCACAAGCTTCAGTAACAACATGTCAATGCTTTCCATTGGCTGAATATTTTTTTAACACCCAATGACAGGCACTAAGGGTGACAGAAAACATTCATTTGGAAAAAAATATCAATAAATAATTCAATATGGAGAGACGAGGTGCCAGGGAAGTTGTTAAATCTTTATTAAAGGATTGCATACTTTTCTGACTATATATAACATGTATGTAACTATGTATAACACTGTAATGTATGACATCAGATAACATGTGGTGTCATAACTCATAATAGTGTTTCCCTCTCCTTGTTTTTACACCATCTGAAGCCCTCACCGACTCTAGCATTGCACTCCAGACATCATAAAAGTCTCTGACAGTGAGGTGCTCAGGTTTTATAGGTAGAGATTGAGATTGAGCCTCCACAGCACACTTACACACTGCTTATGAGGATACAGTGAACTACATATTAAACAATAGCAATAAACAAATATGACCCTGAGTTAAACAATGCTTGTCTGTTTTCTGGCAGCATGGGTTTGTAGCAGCTGTTTTCTCAACATGATATCTTTGTGTTGTCAGAACTTAAGTTTGAATCACAGTCATTATAAAAGTCTTCAGGATTCATAGACTTAATTAAGATGAAGCAACCGGGCATGAAGAGATGCTTTGCTTCCCTTAATGACAGTTAGAGTTAGAAAAATGTCTGGTAGTCCAGATTTTCTCTCACAATAAAATAAAATAAAATAAAATAAGATGAAATAAAATAAAATGAAATAAAATAAAACTAATTAAAATAGAAAACTAACATAAATACAATAAAATAAATACAATAAAATCATATATACAGAGAGAGAGTTACAGTTCAATATAGTCTAAACCACCAGGAAACTTTTTTGAATGTAATGTTGCAATTTTGTTTGTTTCCTGACATTTAGAGCCAAATTAGCCTTACCAGCTGATGGCCTCTCATTATCCACTTTAGGACTTTTTATTCATGATCATTAGGCTGCATAAACTAGAACCTCATTTATCCCAAGTGGTGATTTTAGCTTCATCATATGTTTTGAGACAAGGACACACAGCCTGACATTTAGGCCCAATTTAATTACTATGAATACTAAACATGGTGACATTTATTACAGTACCATTACTATTCTGTGCTTTTTTTGTACTGCTTTGCTGTAAGTTTGTAAAAGTGACGGCATTTAAGAGACTGTTAGTCTAAAAGCGTCATCCTCTTGTTCTCTTCACAGGGCACTCCAGCAGGACAAGTGCGCTATAAACTGGACCAGGAGGCTCATCCGTACTCTGCCAGTATATTTGATGTAGAGGAGAGGACAGGAAATGTGGTGACCAGAGTGAACCTCAACGAGGAGCCCAACCTTAAGTTCAGTGTAAGTATTCACCCACACTGTAAGCCTCCAGGCCTCAAGTCTGGACCCCTGAGGGCAAGAGGTGTGTCTACACTTTATTGATTGGAGTGGCCCAACTGGGGCACTGACTAATGCAGGGGTGGCATTAAGTATGTGCACACATGAATGAATGACATATATTTATATACTCAATCAATCAATCAATGTTTATTTATATAGCGCTGAATCACAACAAATGTTATCTCAAGGCGCTTTTACAAACATAGCAGGTCTAGACCGTACTCTATGTTAAATTATTGACAAAGACCCAACATCAAAGCGTCCTGAGATAACGTTTGTTGTGATTTGGCGCATACAAATAAAGATTGATTGATTGATTGATCAAGACAGGGTAAGGCTCAATCTTATCTCATCTTAATCCACCCTGAGTAGAGCACTTTGCAGCATTTAGCAAGGTACAAGTGAGAGGAAAAAAGAATGTCCTTTTAACAGGCAGAAACCTTGAGCAGAACCAGACTTATGTTAGCCAGCCATCTGCCTCGACCAAGTTGGGGTTGGAAAGAGGGATAGAGGAGATTGAGAGAAAGAGAGAGAGAGAGAGAGAGAGAGAGAGAGAGAGAGAGAGAGAGAGAGAGAGAGAGAGAGAGAGAGAGAGAGAGAGAGAGAGAGAGAGAGAGAGAGAGAGAGAGAGAGAGAGAGAGAGAGAGAGAGAGAGAGAGAGAGAGAGAGAGAGATGATAGTGGTGAGACGGATAGTAGTAGTTGTAGCTGCTGTCACGTCTGTAGCAGCTGGAGTCTGGAATGTCTGGAACCTACTCCTGCATGCTTATTGTCAAGAATTAATTTATTGGCAATGTCTCTGTACCAATATTCCTCTCTTATTCACACCTGTCTTTTGGAATAGAAGTGTGAAGTCATTTTCTTCCTCTGAGTATCAACAAATGTGCTACATTTACATGCAAAGACAGCTACCATCAGCTTGTTGCAACTCCCAATTTTTGATTCCAACTCAAGTCCTTCCCTGACAAGGCAAATGGTCAGTCAAAGTAAAGCGATTCAAATCAAAGGGAATTTTGGGATGGCACTTTGGGTGGCCAATCAGATTTCCAGGGGGGGGGCAATGTTCAGCAGAGGCATGCATGTGGATCTGCTGAGAGAGTCACATGATGATTCCAGCAGGTTGTCAAAAAGACTTCTTGGTAATACAGATGGAAAAAAAACACAAATGCTGCTTGACAAGATGGTGCTTATGTTTTTTTGTTTTCTGAATTTTTTCCAAGCCATGCTGGTAAATTGGTTCTAGAAATGGCAGTGTCAATCAGTTTAAATTGAAAAGTCTGAGATGGGAAAACTCACTCCATGATTGAAATTCTGACAACTAATAGGCATGCACCTGCAAGTTGGTATTGCTTTGTATTAAAGAAGGCAGAAAAGAGGCAAAAGAAATGGCTGGCAATGGAGGGGCATTATGCATGGAGTGTCTGTGACTCATGTGCATTTATTTACAGAACACAGGAACAGGAAACCTACTGCAGTTTTGTATCTGTGTTTGCACCACGAACAAACCAATCATACACATGCATTACAGCAATGATAAAACATTGTGAAAGAGCAGTATAGTATTCTCTAACTGGAAAGATAATGACTATAAAATCTGGTCAGTGTGGCAGTAAGTCTAGCATACTGTGTACAATATATACATTTAGTGTACAGCGTCACTTTATGTTATTCCAGTCAATCATATTGATCTATTCCAGATGCAAATATAGGCACCATGGCTCCAGTGTAATAGCGACATCACTACTGGATGAGATGTATCACATACAACATTATTATGCTGCTGTTTTGGATTTTGGTATTAAGTGGGCGGAGTATTATGACAACATCACACAAACTGAGTCATTAAAAATTCATAAAGTCATGACAGTCAGATTTTACTTGTATCTTTTGCTTAGATAAAGGTGTCTTTGTGCCGAGAATTCAAATGACTCCCCATCCAAAACTGTCTTCTCTCTGCTGCACTCCTTAATGGGGCTTTGGGCTTTGCTAATTTCATCTTTTCATTGGGATCTAATTAACACAACAAGGATTCAGCATCCTCTGAAGATGTCTCCCAGGGGATTCATTCTACCTCATTTGCTCCTAATAACTCAAAGAGCACGAATCATTCCAACATTTTGTACATTTTTGGGGATTCTGACTGAGATAAACAGCAGCTAAGGTAACAACCTAACAAGGACAGACAAGCTTAGACCATCTCATGTAGAACATGTCTGCCTTATTTTGTCGCATCAAAGGCATGGAAGCTCAAGGTATATTTTCAGAAAAACAGCATAAGAGATTGTGCAAGAATAGACATGTTTTTTTGAACTCAAATGAAACCTATTCATATCTTTGGTGCTGTTGAAAGAGTAGTGTGTTATAGATCAAGGCACTTAGCCACCACATGAAAATCAACCTTACTGAGTTTAAGAGTTTTCTATGCATTCAGTTGGTGCCTTTTTAAACTGTGGGTCACTAAATATAAAAAAGGACAATGCAATAGTAGAATCAATTTACAAGCTAAATAAAAGGAAAGAAATACAATATTGCAATGACCTAATATTCAAGTTTTCCCCTCATTAAGAATCCTTTGGGCCTAGTTAACAGTTGTTATCCTCCAATTAAATGAAGAAGAAAGGCTAAGCAGAACAAATAAGCAGACCAGTGGGGTATGCACTCATTATGCTCTTAGAGTGCTTTTAAAATCCAGAGAAGAAACATTTATATATTTTTAGTGATCATCAGCTGGTCATGCATCGGCTGCATCTGTTAATTCAGCTGTGTCTGCAGTCTGCAGGCTGCAAGATGGGAGCTGATTTCTTTGCAATGTTAGCACGCGTAAACATGGCCATGTTGCAAGCATCTATGCGGACATCTGCTCAATGTTCTGACTCTGTTTTACGGGTGTTTGTGTGTGTGTTTGATTTTCAGCTGGTGGTGGTAGCCTATGATGATGGAGAGCCTCCAAAGGAAAATACAACCCTGGTGGAGATCACGGTCCTTCAGCCCTCTGTCATTCCTGTGTTCACTCAGGAAGAGTACAGGTACACACAGATGTCAGACACACACATTCACACACAGCACATGGTGTTATCGTGTTCAAGATTTCATCCCTGGGTGTTGTTGCAACACCTGCTGTTACTGGTGATAACATTAAAGCATCTCGAGGCCTGTCAGTCATGGATTTGTTGGTTTTAGTTTGTACAGCAAGTGAGCCACAAAAAACTTCAGATTCCTTTTGTTCCTTTTATGCGTCTCTGGCTGCACATTAAAAAGGTTTACATGTTAATAGCATGTGCAGAGACATGGCAGTTCTGTTCTTACAGATAACTCCATTATATAAGATGCACATATATGCATTTTACTTGCATTGTGCACATTGGAATTAAGCACAGGAAATTAAAAAGGTATATTAAGCAAATGTTATCTCTTATTAATCCGTTATATAGAAATATGACTTGATAAAAATGATAATTACTATAAAATGTGTAAATTTATATGACAAGAAGCACCAAAAATCATGACTGTTACACAGAATTGTGGAAAAAAAATGTCTATATGCTAAATTTGAACCAAGTTCTAAATATTTCATGAAGTCCTTTAAAATATCATCTCATTGAGATGAGCTTGCACAGCATTACCTGTATATTTGCTTTTCATGCAGCTTTAGTGCTTAAATGTAGCTATAAAAATCTAGCCATGTTTCTTGAATATACTCAGTGCACTTTGAGCAGTCAAGGTCTGTTCTTGTTTTCTGTTGAAACATCTAAAATATGCATCAAAAAAGAAAGAACACCTGTCTGTGGGAGCTCTCAATAACCAGACATTAACTTAAGAGCTTATAATATACACACACTAAAACACTGTGGGTACTAGATGGATGCTGTTTTGGAATGCAGCCATGAAGCTGTTGCAGTCCTATGGAGATACACATAAAAGCCTCTGAATGTCTGGATGGTTCTTAGTTCTCCCTCTTGATTTGAGCAGAGCTTTTTGTTTTCATCATGCAAATTAATGAACAGTATTAGTAGGTGTAATTAAAACATGGAGATGGAGGTTTACCACTCAATAAATGTCATTAATTAGTTTTAATTTTCCACAGATGGAATACAGCAAAAGGCAGTTGATATTGTCACAACATCACAACTCACAACAACAGGACAGTCAGTTCTGTAGTACAGGATGACTGTTTTTCTGAGATGAGCTTCTGTACACAGACATAAACAACAAAACAAAAGGTGCTCGGTCTGAGCAGCATGATTTATGTTTCCTTAACGCATACAATTACTCGTCTGAAAAATTCTGATTTATTGTTCAAACCTGGGAAGTTTGCTGTCTTTACACAAATCCAATAGGTTATTACAAAACCAATATGTGCAGTTGCATTGAGTTTGAGAAGCAGCAGCACATTTTGTTCCTGTCAGCTGGAAATGTACAAAAAGAAACAGACACTCATTCGCATGGATTTGTCTGCTGTCCATAATCAGTAGTTAGTTTTCTGGCTTTTTCATTTAATTTACCGACGAGATATAAGACAGTCTTATTTTTTTCATGAAGCACGTCTTAAAAAGTATAATCATCTTGTATTGTGGGTTTGCACTTTTGAATGCCAATGTTCGTTCACAACAGTCGACTGTAAAGCAAGCTTACTCCTCATGACTGAGACCAGCTGTCGCTCACAACTACTGTGCCAGAGTGATGAAAGATTGAGTGACAAGGTGATCGTCCAGAACAGAGTGGATCAAAAGTAGGCCAGGTTACTCAACTGAGGCAGAGTTATGATGCTGATTTTAAGATAATGATTATAAAGGTAGTAATGCAACAACACTCACTGAACTGATATATGGCATCTTCGAGTATAATGGTCAAAGAGAGCGAACCAGAAAAGACCTTCTTAAAAATGCCACTAGCAGGGCACTGGTAGAGGCTGTAGTCCTCGTCGCAGTGGCGGATGGTTCAACTCACTGCCACAACCTGCATGTCTTGTCCTCTCTCTCTCTCTCTCTCTCTCTCTCTCTCTCTCTCTCTCTCTCTCTCTCTCTCTCTCTCTCTCTCTCTCTCTCTCTCTCTCTATCTATCTATATCACCACATTTCCTGTCTCTTTTCAGCTGTCCTATCAATAAATGTGAAAAATGCTTTAAATTACTCAGATTTCTTACATTAGTGGCAAAAATTAAATTTTCAAATACAATTGTTTTCTTGATTTGGTCATACAAGTATATTCTTAAGAAATGAATCATGAAAAAAGTGGGGTTTTGTCAAATACGGTAATTTCATAACATGCTTGAGTGTGTCTAAAATCTTTCAGAATAACCAAGCATGGCCTACCGCAGTGGAAATGCTGACAGATAGCTATTACAAAAACAAACATACACAACAAAAAAAGAAGTGAATGATGCCTAAAAACATCTCAAAGAAATAGTCCACATTGGGAAATTATTTTGTCAAATCTACCACCAAGCAAAAGAAAAAAAAGGAATTTCCCAGTTACTGTTGCAGCAATAATGTCTAAAGCGGTATAACAAGAATAAGGGAAAGGATTTATTTATCTTAATGCTCACTCGCTCTGTTTCATTCACGTTAATAAATGACACTCTTACCTCTGCACGCTCTCACTCTCAAGTCATCATTATAACTCTTCCAGTTGATGCTTGTGTTATGAGGTCAAGGGGTCACCCTTGATTTTCTGCACTGTGATTGGCTGGTTGGACAGAGGGCGTGAGCGAGGTCAGATGTGAAATTGGCTAATAATGTACAGCTATTATCTCTCTGTTTCTCTATCTTGATCTGCCATTCTTTCCATCTTATCACATTTTTCATTAGAAAAATAAACATTTTCTGTACTCCTTCCGCCTCGTCTTCTCTCCTGTTATTTTCTTTCTCTTTCTTGATAGGTCATCATTTTTACGGGTTTTTTTAATTTCCTGTCATAGCGGTGTTTAATAGCCCCCTCTATATGTCTGCTTTTCCCCACCAAAGACGCTTAGGGAGATGAAATGGCCTCCTTCCATTTGCTCCTCTTGTTTCGTGGCATAGATGAAGATTGCAGAAAAGATTCTTCCAAACAGCATGTTTCCTAAATGTTTGAAAACGACTGTTGCTCAGCCCGAACAATCTAAACAAGCTTTTTGTGACAAGCATTAGTTTTGTGTCATGCCTCTATTCTCTCTTTCAGATTTTGGTATTTTATTTCTATCTCTTTCTCTCTTCTTGTCCACCTTCATTACACATCAAAGTGCTGCACGGTTTTAGATTCACAGTTTGCGTTACGGCTTTTCCTGTGATACAATTCAATTCCTCACTGCCATCTGTCATGCATCATGCAGGAATCAGCCGGCTCCCTCTGACACAACTCAGCATATAATATGAAACTCATCAACAATCAAACTGTCAATGCTGATGCTTTCACTGAAGGAGTGTTTATGTAAATCTGTGTTAACATTTTAGTTGCTTTTAGCTTTCTTATTCAAACAGTGTAAGCTCTGAGCTAATGAGCTTGTTCGGGAGTAATTGGACTTCAGTGCCAAAACAGACATATTTTCCAAATATTACAGACACAATTTGAAGATGTCAGTGTTTGTTTTTCATACAGAGCTCTTCTCTATTTTATGAAAAACTGGTTGGAGGCAATAGAGGGAAAGCAATATGTCAGCCAGCTATATAGTACAGCATTTATGAATATGTAACATAGCTTCTAGCTAAAGGTATGAGTGCCTGACTGCGTGGTTGTGCACCTTTTAGAAGCGGTGCGCGTTATTCATTGATAAACAGCAAGCTTATATTAATACATGCAGGCCCACGTTTTTATGTTTGTGTGCTGTGGTGGTCCCTTTCTGGGGTTATTTGTCTCTAGCTGCATATGCCAATGAGTCTTTTATATTTAACATTTTTGTGCCTATGTTTTAGTGTGTGTGAGTGAGAGAGATAGTGTTCTTTATTCCTGTAATTCCACATTGTATTCATAAAGAGTACAGTGCACCAGCTTTGAATTAATTACCCTAGCTTTATTAAATAAAAGCTTAACCATTGTACCAGTGTGGTTTTAAGAGATTACCAATGCAGTTTAATTATTTTTGCATGGTTTTAACAGAGGGGCTTCTAGCCAGTGGCAAGGCTGAATCAGTTATATTTCTTCCCATATTTACATAAAGAGAAACAAGAGCTCTGTTCAAAGTGAATCATACATCTTACCGCTCATCTTTTTATTGATCTTTTAAAGTTTATTTAAAGCCACTATGTTTTTTTTAAACACAAGCTCAAACTGTGAAAATAATTTAGTATGCAGCCTTACTCTAAAACAAGCATATCATTCAAGGTCTTAATAATGAGTTGAATTTATCTGTTTGTTGGTTTTTGCATTATATATCAACCCAGAACAAAATGAAAGCCCCATCTGGCTCAGACTGCATATTTCTTAAAAGTGCTATAAGTTGATGTAAAATAAATGTTGAACGATTGGTTATATTTTGTTTATTTAACTTCAGCAAACTGCAGGAAAATTCAAATGATTGCTTTAGGGAACAACGTACAAGCCATAGACTGTGTAATTAATCAACGTAGTCTCTGTGACATCACCCATCGCTTTCTAAAGAGGGGTTCTTAAGCCAAACCATGCCGGTTGCCATAATAAAATGCTGGCTGAGCCTAATTTTCAGTCGACTCAGAAACAGATAAAGTGGTGGAGCCTAGGTAGGCTGTAAGCCTTCTTCCAAAAATACCACGCCCACCTATAAATCAGCTCAGCAGCGCCTCTTGTTATGCTAATCTGTGCATAACTCTTGGTTCTCACCACTATCATCTCTATCTATCATTCTTCATCTCCTCTATCCCTCTTTCCAACCCCAACTCACTCAAGGAAGATAGGTGTCTATCATGTCTGGTTCTGCTCAAGATTTCTGCCTGTTAAAAGGAAGTTTTTCCTTTCCGCTGTAACTTGCTAAATGCTACAACGTGGTCTGCTCATGGAGTAAGATCAGACTGAGTCCTGTCTGTAAAATGGAACTGGATCTTATCCTGTCTTGACATGGGGTCCTTGTTAAGAAATTAACATAGAGTAAGGTTCTAGACCGGCTTTGTTTGTAAAAGTATCTTGAGATAACGTTTGCTGTGATTTGGCACCATATAAATAATTGATTAATTGATTGTTTGATTGATTGATTGATTGGTTGATTGATTGATTGATAATAGCTTCAAAACAGATGATTTATAAAAAAAAAAACTACCCCCAGTACAGTGTGTGCAACTCAAGACATAAGCTATTCAGCCCTTAAGCTATTTTTTTAACCAGGCTGTAAATGTGCTGTGAAAATAGACATTTTAACATGGATGTTAATGGGGATTTCTAGACTTTTGGAGCCAGCCTCAAGTGGGAGCCAGACACTCATGGAACTGTAGCAGTTTTTTGCACTTCAGAACTGGTTTCATTTTCCAACACCAGAGGTGCACTTGGTGCAGACAAACTATTAAACTTGAATCTCAGTGTTCCTGAGTAAAACATCCATCCATCCATTTCACTTATCCTATTTGGGGTCATGGGGGGCTAGAGCCTATCTTAGCTGTCACTAGGCTAAAGGCAGTCTGACTTACAGACAAACAAACAGACACACTGACTCACACTTGCAACAATCTAGAGTCAGAGTAAGATATGGATATAAGTTCCAAGAAAAGGACTTACACAAACTGTTGAGGCAGCTACCACAGCAGTTTGCCACAGAATTCAAAACTTACTGACAATGCAGTAACTTTCACTACCAGTAAAAACTACTTTCATTCATTTTTTAGGATACCACACATGAATTATGTAGCAAAGCAGGATTTTAAATGGGGGCAAAAGCAAATAAAACACTCTACAACCAGAAAAACCATAAGGACTTCTTACAAGTTTTGGGCTGTGGAAATATAAATATTTCTGTTTAATGATGAGGGACATTTGGTATTGTTTTGCAAGAATTACTCACAAAAGGAAGTGCGGCTAACTAGTAAAACAAACTGCATTTCAATCAGAGGAGACAAGTAAAAAAATGATTCCACTTGTGATAAGTTCTTTGGCACAGACTCTACAGGAAGAGTCTTTGTGATCGACAGATTTTTGTTTTGAGCAGCAGCAGTATAAAATCCCCTGTGGAGTCCCAACAGTCCGGTTGGTGGCTGATGTCTCGGCTGAGACCAGATGGATGATGAGTGGATGATGGGGGAGTGCAAAACAGAGACATGATGGAACTTAAGAAAGAAGAGAACTTTATTTTAAAAGAGAGCAGACACATGATTGGCTAACGATGAGGGTGAGACAGAAGACATAGATAGAAAAGACCAGCTGATGGGACTGCTGTTTCCTCGGTGGCAGCAGGAAATGTGAGTGAGGGTGCATGAAGAGGGTAAATAAAAACAAATTAAAAACCATGAATGAAAATATAGTCTTCATGACTGAACATTCACACGAGCATCACTGAAAATGACACTGCTTAGCTTTAAGTTATTCCTTATTGCTCCAAGTGTCTTTCCAAGTTTTAAGAATAATGTTGGGTGAGCAATAAAGAACTTGTAGCCCCTGTTTTCTCCCCTCTGTATTAAAGATGTACCACTTCTACTCCCAATAACAGTGTAGCTGAGAGTTAGCTTTTACTTTATAAGGTCAGTATTTCATTTTAAATCCAGTGGGATGCAATTTAAAACTGCATTTACTAAATGTAAGCATTGATCAATCCACTATTTTGCATACTACCAAAGCATAGTACAGTTTTTAAACTTGGCCTGCCACTGTTGTCTAAGTTGTAGAGGACATTTTTGTATTTCAGTTTTCAAATGTAATGTTTTTCATAAATATTATGCAAAGCAGTGTACCCTCTCTGCATGTTTGTGGTGATAAACCAAGCATTCTGTGTTCCTAATCCATTAAAGTGTAATATTTTCGGATAAAGACCAACATGCACAGACACGCTTTACCATATAAAAAATGTGCTTACAGTGCACTGAGACTGAACACCGGTGAAGCGTGGCTTTGCAGTCATAACCTGCTGTTTGTGCATTTTCACTCTGCAGGACTCTAATCCAGTAAAGCAGTTAACAAGTCGAGGAAGAACTTTGTTATATCTTTTTAGCCACTGTGTGTGGAGCCGCATTTCCTCCCTCCTCTGATTTCCTCACTGTAGGACCGTCTTTGCACCTGCAGAATTAGTATGCAACCAGTAACACATACACATGAATAGTTATCAGCACCCAGAGGCCATTATCAGCATGAGGTTAAGGGAACAGAAACTAAATATTGCTTTTCCAAACATTATTGAAATCTACAAAACCCTCCCACCACTCTATATGCATGTGCAAGCATATAAGCATGTATGTGTCCCCTGTGTATGTGTGAAGGCATGCGTGGGCTGCCCCCCATGCTGTCAAAATGCCTCGTAGCCTGTACTTTGTTAATGAATCTAATTAGAAAGTGGGGAGAGAGTTAGGGGCCAAAACACTGCTTAACATCAAAGCTTTCTTTGTAATCCAGAAATTGAGCGATCAAAGATGGCAATGTGTTGCTTTGTCTTGCGTCATTACAAAGATAGAGATAAAACTCCACAGCATGGTGAGAGATTTAGATGAATCTGGTCGTATCTATCAATTCCTGTGCAGTGATATAGAGTCCACGCTCTGTCGAGGAATCACAGGCAGGCAGGAGGTTCCAGTTTTTATCTCTAGCTTCCAGCTGGACAATTTTTAAACGCAGAGCATGGTCAATATTTTCTTTGAAAGTCAACAATCCCATTTATCTGGCATGAAGGTAACTGAATTAAAAATAATAGCTGTTTCAGTCTACTTTGTTAAAAAAAAGATATAGACCAGGAGTAAATGCATGTAATTCTGGCAAATTGATCTAGTGTTAAAGGATTTTCAATGCAGAGACTGAATCGTTCTCACTTGTTTTTTATAAAGGCGACACTTCTTGACATAACGTTCACTTCTCTGAAATATACAGGGCTTTGCATCTAACCAAATTATCTAAATTTAAAATGTTTTTTTTTTCCTTATGCAGTGAGTAGATTTGCTTTTGCGATCTGTATTAAATTTGCACAAAGCAAGTCTATAAAAGTGAGCTTTAAGAAGTGATTTGAAAGAAGTCACCACGTCTTCATTATCTTGTCAGGCAAGTCAATCCGAAGTTTGAAGTGATGTCTGTTAAAACCAATTAAAAGCTAAGGTTCTTACTGTCACAGCAAGAGTGAAAGTAATCCAAGTCTGCGTGTTGTGAAAAAAACAAAAGAGGACCGAGAATAGAACCATGAGGTACTCCATAACTTAGTTGAGCAGCAAGTAATTTCTCTTTTTTCCTTTAGTTTATCTTTTACTACTTTTCAAAAGTGACTCATCCGTCTTTGAATTTTTTCTCCTGATAACTAACTAAAAAGTCTTACACTATACTGTGTACTTAGAGGATGTAACTTGAAAATATATTCAAAAGGTATAGGTAAAGTTTCTCTGAAATGCCCAAGGCCAGTTTTGATGAGGACTTCATGATGCTGTTTTCCCTTTTAGTTTCTGTCAGTTACAGAGACATTATCACCCTTTGACATTGGTTCAAAAACTTTAGACATTTTAAATAAACTTTTATCTTCATTCCTGTCTGTCTTTAAAGGCAATACCCAATTTCATGTGCTGTAAACTATCTTCTATCAAATGAAACTTCTTCGCTGCCAAAATGAAACCCCCTGAGGCCCTCAGATGTTTTAACTATGAGGTAAACTTATCCACCTCAATGTATGTCAAACACAAGCACGTCCGATCTGTGGCTCTGCAAATCAGGTGTATGTCTAACCGATTCAGTCAAAGGTTACCTTGTTTTGTTGATGCACACAAACAGGCAAGTGCTCCTGGCAATGTTGCGACTGTGACAGCAAATGGCAAACAACCATGGTGTTGTTATTTATAAGATTGCTTGCAGCTGGGAGAATAGCGAGTGAGATAGGGTGAGGGGATGAGGTATGGAAGAGAAAGAGAAAGGTAGAGAAAAGGAGAGGGGACAGATGGAGGAAGAAGTTAGGAGGGGATAGTGGAGAGAAGTGGTTAAAAGATTAGGAGAGTGAATTTCAGATGGAGAAAGTAAAAAGTAAGGAGCAAGAAAAGCTGACAAGAGAAAAGCCAAGAAAGTTTTGACGGAGAGCAGAGACTATGCTGCTGGAGTAAACCATTTCAAAAACACACTGAAGTTGATCGACAGGTAGGGGGGCAGCAGACAGATCAACATACAGGCAGAAAAGTCTTTAAAGTGGCAGATGAGCTGACAGGCTGACAGATTGCAGTAGATTGAAGCAAACAAGCAGGTAAAGACTCAAGTAGAGAGGCGTTGAGACGCAGATGGACAAGAAGATACACAGACATGCAGGCTGACACTGTAAAGATACTGCTGGATGATAGATAACTCTCTTATAGTCAGTCAGGTAGACTGACATCTATTTCTACACTGTAGATACAGAGATACACTCTTCTTTGCTTGTTTAACCTGTTGGTCATCCTTTCATGGCCTCATGTGTGACTGTGACCTGTTTTGACTTTTCTACTTTTTATTATGCAGGACACATTTTAAAAGCATCAAAAAGCATCATTAAAAAGTTATTTTCAGCCAATGCAAGCAAACTAAAGGTAATGAAGGTGCACACACCGGGAAACAAAGCATAAAAAGTGGTGTGTAAAATATTTGACAGGTGGCAACAGGTTCTATTCGGCTATAATCTAGCATGTCTCCATCAACACCTCTGCAAGGAAAAACTTATTTCCATAGAAATATTACCTGCCTGTATTAAAGGTAGATGTGAAAACTAAATAAGGAAAAATCTGTAACAGAACGCAGCAGGCTGACAGCTCATTTTTCTGTCAGTACAAACAGCTTAAGACCATTATGTCAGTCTGTTTATGTCTGAAAATAAAACCCCTCCACTGTTAATGTCTGAAAGGTAGGATTCATGGTGAATACTAACTGATACTGCAGGCTTGTGTGAAAACTAAACCGCTGCGTGTGAATCCTTGGAGAGGAAGGTTGCCACAGTCAGATTTAGCCTTCCTCATCTCTTTTTTCTTGTAAATAATTTTGTTGTTTCGCTGGACGCTGGTTATGAAACTGAAATTGTAGGGACAGTTCTTGGTTATGACTCAGATTTCAAAAGCAATGGGCCAAAGGAAAACACTATCGCATAACTCAGACTATGAATATATTCCTGAAACTTGCAACCATTCATGACAGTTTTACACAGAATGTATATTGTATGTTGCCCTGAAAGTCCAGCTGCTGTGAAGTTTTATGTGGCAACCTGAAATAACCTTTGATCACTGGGTTCAGTGTAGTATGAACATCAACCAAAAGAAATGAATGTTTCAGAATGATTTTGAACCTTTGTAATGCACAGTCGTGATACTGCTATTGCTTCATTAATTTTCTTTGAGCACCAAATAATAACAAAAGCTTTCTCAGGAAACTTTCAATAAAGAACAGCTCTGCACTGTCTTCTTTATTATGTTATATAGAACCACAAATATTAAATCTTCTATGCTCAAGGTATTGAAAATAGCTGCAATTCAAATCTTTTTGCTAATAGGCAAAAACCTCAAGTAGAACCAGACTCACTATTGGACAGCCATCTGACCCTTAATGATAATGGGTTAGAGTTATACACACCCTTACAAAGCAAAATGAAATATTTTGTATGCCAGTCCAACACAAACACAGAAGTAATGAGCAACAACAATCTAATCAACAAACATGTGAAATTGACCAGAATTTTTTACAAAGAGATTAAAATAAATCCAAATGTATACATGTTGTACGGTTTAGCACTAAAGCAAACTTGTATTCATTTGAGGAGTTAAATCAGCCTAGTAAGATCAAAAACAATATGATGCTGTGAAATTACCAGACAACCAAGAAAACAAAGAGATAAAATGATGATGGCCAGGCAGCTTCTGAACAACAAAAGTGTCAGACATTTATCAGTCGGTCTGGCTTGTCAATTCGTATTTGACACCCAAAAGCTAATATTAAACAATAGTTGATGGATGGATGGATGGATGAATGGTTGGATGGATAGATGATGGATACAAGGATAAATGGATTGAAAATTTGATAGAAGGATAAATGAATAGATCAATTGATGAATGGATGTATGGCTAAAATGTGGGATTGATGGATGGAGGGATTCATGAATAAATTTACTGATGAATAAAATGTTGAAAGGATGGATGGATGGATGGTTGGGTGGATGGATGAAAAGATGGATGATGGATACATGGTTGATGGATACATGGATAAATGGATTGGAAAATCGATAAAGGGATGAATGGAAAAATTAATGGATCAATTGATGAATGAATTGAGGGCTAAATGTTGGAAGGATGGATGGATTGATGTATAGAATGTTGGATGGGTGGACAGATGACAGATAGATGGATAAAATGTTGAATTGGAGAATTGATAAATGATTTGATAGATTAATAAATGGATGGATGGATGGATGGACGGACGGACGGACTGATGGATGGATTGATGAATGAATAGATGGTCAATGGATTGCTTGATAGATGGATTGATGATGGATAGAAAGAGGGATGGATTGCTGATTGACAAGGGGCATGGATTAATGGATGGGCTTCATTGATTCAAACTGGGAAATAGCTGTTATAGCCATAGGTTATCAGATCAAATAAATCAATATAGAAATACATTGATAGTAAACCAACTCTTATTCAAGAAGAGATCAGTTTACACATCGAAAAATTCCAGCTCAACAGCAATAAATGATCTCCTCAGTTGTTCAAAATTTAGATATAAAATCAAATATATGGCAAACGCAGGGACACTTCAGGGGGAGGTAGAGGTGTTCATTAGCAATACAATTTTTATTGCTAAAAGAATGCTGACCAACCAATTACAAAATCTAAGAAATAACATAATGGAAGCTGCTGCAATAGGCTGCCACCTAACAAGTTTCTAGTTTCAAAAACAATGTTAAGCTTCCATCGATGGAAACAGCTGACTTTTGTAGGATGCAGAATAAAGGCTATTTCAAAGTTAATTTCTCCAAACAAATAATTGAGTTTGTCTTGTTACATTACAATGTCACTGCTGTTTCTGTAATGACTGTCAGTGTCAATGAGACTCTGAACACAGTTGATACATATTTGAGGCATAATTTTCTTATTTTAGTGGATATTTAAGTAATACATGTGATTGCTACTGTCAAGCATCTAACAAGGAATTAGGACAAATGATAATAGAGAGAGAGAGAGAGAGAGAGAGAGAGAGAGAGAGAAGACGGACACAATAGACTAAGTTTTGATTAATGATAATAGGCTGAGTCATTACCATCTCTTCTCACTCTCTGTCTCTCTCAGACTGACTCAGAGATTTAAAATCTAGTCACACTTCGGCTACACAAACGTTTCATTAAAACAACTCCAAATGCAAAGAGACACACCAGCACACAAATATGGATGAAGATAAAAGTTTCAGACACTGCAGTCTGGTTTTTGTTTCCTAAGCTCCATAAGTGCTGTTGAAAGCCTCATATATCTGGCCATTTAGAAGATATAAACTGCCATCTAAATCAACATTACTTTCAGACAACATTAGTCTATGAATACAGGTACGAATAAATTTGCATCGTTGATCTAGGAAGATGGGAATCTTGCATCAGTCCACACACAAAAATACATGCTTGACTGATGATTTTTTTCAGTTGCATTTATAGACCCTCAGATGTTTTACCCCTTTGTGTGATTCAGATATTTTACTGCAAACAGACAAATCTAAACTATATTCACAATTTCAGCCCTTTCTTGCTCTTGTTTCATGATTCTTGTCTTCATATCACCTTCCTTTGATAACCTCCTTTTGTCAACAGCCCTTGTATATCCTGTCAGTCCCTTTTCTCCCTCCGCTCTGTCTCAGATATGTTTTATGTATTAGGACTTCAACAACGCTCCCCTCAACTTCAGGCAGCGTTACACACACTGAGCCATTTGACTGTCAGTTGACAATTACGACAAGACTGTCAGGCAAAAGGTGAGGGAAAAAAACACACTGAGAGACACCTCCTGACACAACATGGAAAAGAGAGAATCGTTTTGGGAGACACAGTGTAGACCGAAGAGAGTGATTGACAGAAAGAAGGAGGAGTGACAAATATTGAGAGGTTGTGTGTGAACGTGAACGGCAAATGGTGAGAGGTAGGAGAGGGAGAGAGATGTGGGATTAGAAAGAAAGAGCGCCAGAAGGGTGCAGAAAATGAATTTTGATTATTCAGACTGTGAGGAGCAAAAATAAGAAACAGAGAAAATAGATTAGTGACATGGCCTTGCAACTGTATTAAAATAACCGATACTAGCTCAGTCATAAAACATTTCAACTGTTTCAAACTGCTAACGCTATGTTCCTCAGTGGTTTGAAAAATTATTTCAGAAGTGTAGTACCTGCCATATCAGTTTGGATTTCAACCAGCATGTCTCCGCAAGCTCTGGAGGACATGTACTCTAAAAATTCAAGCCTGTGAGTGCTGAAAAATTGACACGACAGGAAAAAAAAGTAACAACTCACAGAAGTCCAGGCAGCCTGTGAAGGTTATTACTGCAGGCAGTTAAGACACCTCACTCCACAGTGTGCTAATGAAAATCCTACACTCAATTAGCAACCCTCTGGACAGGCTGAGGAGGGAGCAGGAAGATGTACAGAAAAGTGTGCCATTCAAGTGTTTATGTAGTGGTCAGTGCTAAAATCTCAGGATTGTGACAACTTTTTGTTGAAAATTCAACTAACTCCAGTTAAAGGACCACATTCCACTTATTAGATATATGATTTTCTACACTAGACTTAAATCATTTTACATCAAACACCCAAGCAATAAAATTAGAGGACAAAATCAATCTATAGATGGTTAACACTCATCATTTATCTGTACTGATTAATAACCGGTGAATTAGTTAGAATTATACTCTGGAAGAAAGCCTTCCAAAGGCCATATTTACTTATTAAAAGTTTTGCGACCCTGGTGATTTTTTATTTCACTTTGCTCCTGATAAATGACCATTAAGGTACAAATTCCCCCGAAGTGGTTTGACCACTCATTGTTGACTACAAGCTCATTATGCTCCGATACCAGCATGAATACTGATGTAGCCCTGCTGTACTCTGTTTTAATTTCATCTATATTCCACCTTTTTTGAAAGTTAATGGATACAGACCAAAGTTTCAATACCATAGGGACCAGCAAAATACAAGCTAAGACATCAGAGAGTATTGGAAGTGTCGTTCATTGTCAATTTCTCTCATTGGTACTACCATGTCCACATGTTTTGACTTGGACTTGCCTCTTCTTCAGCAGACATGTTTCAAATAAACACAAGGTACATGTGCCTTAATGGATGGATAAGTGGATAAGTGCTAAGTGAAGAGACACATTCCTTTACGCCCTAAGCATGAAGATAGATGGGGATAGTTGGGCAGCAAAAGCCAGCACATCCAGGGTTGTCAATTGGGCACATCCCTTCACCAGTGTTTTGTTGGGTTAGGCCTACAACACTTTGGGAGGCTCAACGGTCAGCTCCAACATCACAGAAAAACCACCCTCCATGGTAGTTCTCACCTCCTGCCACATCCATACACCAACATAAAGAGGAATGAGAAAACTGAGAAATGGAACTGGGATGGCAGAGCTAGCGAGAGAAGCATATTTGGCCTTAGCTAACCCTCCCAAGTAGGCTATACGCATTTACCTCCCTCCCCCTACTCCCCCTACTCCCCCACTTGCAATTTGAAAGAAAGAAAACATATAATCAACACCTCCTCCACTGTGGCACAGTTTGTTGTCAGAAACTTTAGACCCCTCCTCTCTGATGTAATTTTTGAGTGGCACCCTCTAGTGGATGTATTGGTTAACAACATTGTTTAAAACGTATGCATCTCTTTTTTTCATACATAAAGGAAGCATGATTGAGCCTTTACTCAACTTCTACCATTGACTAGCAGACAACAGCTACTAAACATATGTTCTCAACACTAATGGTGCCAATTTCAAGGGGGACAAGGGAAACTGCTGAGTGCTAAAGAGTGTCAAAGGTTTGTATTATGCTTCATGTGAAATGGTCCTGGATAGAACTAGATACTGTTAGGACAAAGTATCATACATCCTATTTTAGGTGCCTCTACCTAGATAATAAAAACCTAAAAAAAAAAAATGTACATGCTTTTTCCCAGTGTCATTACAGTCATATTTTACTTCCTTTGCTTACTGTTATTGAACAAGACTATGCTGAGACGGACAACATTCCTTGTGTCTTCACAGCTATCTCCTTTTTTTTCTCTGACCTCATGCCTCAAGTGAAATAAAAATACTTCATTATAAATTTTAATTTTAATCAATGGTTCCAGATCCCGAGATCCTTAGACTCCTCCCCTCTAACCTGGAACGGGCAATAAATCCTTTTCCGGCTGAGAACCATGGCCTCGGACTTAGAGGTGCTGATCCTCATCCCTGAAACTTCACATTCGGCTGTAAACTGTCCCTGTGTGAGCTGGAGATCACTCCTCAATGAAGCCAATAGGACCACATCATCTGCAAAAAGCAGAGATGGGATCCTTAAGTCCCCGAACAGGACACCTTCTGCCACTTGGCTGCGCCTGGGAATTCTGTGTCTACACTCAGCCTTAGGGATCGGGTCAGGAGCTCAGACACGCGGGAGAGGCTCAAAGTAGAGAGAGACATCGAGAGAAGCCAGATGAGGTGGTTTGGGCATCAAGTAAGGATGCCTCCTGGATTACTCTCTGGGGAGGTCCGTCTGGGAGGAGACCAAGGGGCAGGCTCAGCATTCTAAGGTCAGCTGAGAGATTATATCTCCCTGCAACCCAGACTCTGATAAGCAGTGGAAGATGGATGGATGGATGGATGGATCAGCGGTTCTATACTATGATTGTGTCAAGTTGATCCAGCCATTAGATCTAAATATATAAGTTGTAGGTTTTGGGTTTTAAACAATGTAGAATGATTGTATGCAGCACAGTGTAAGTAAATCCCAACATATGCCCATCTTGGATGCTTATAAAATAAATAGAAAGGCTGAGTTTGCTTAAAAGATTTAACCCACTTGAGATTTACGTGTCTTGCAGGCATGCCTTCCTACACAAAATACAACATGTCATACAGCAGATCAAACATGACTGTCACATGAATAAAAAAGCACCCTCTGTAACAAGACTTTGCCAGAGCTCAACTCAGAGTCAGAAAACCTGCACAGCACAGAGGAGAGTGTAGATGGTGTGGACAAAGCGATACAAAAAGAAAGATATCAGAAGAAGTGACAGAACCAGAATTGAAGAAGAGAAATGAGGATATGGAAAGGAGCTGTGGGAGGAGGAGGAGGGGGAGAAAGAAAAATGATGAGCCGAAGGTTATGTATCACATGTATCTGAAAGAAACAGGCTGAAAAGAAAAACAACTGATGGAGGGAAATAATGATAGTAGCTAAATAAGATCACTCAAAATCTTCCAAGATTGGGGTTTAAAGTCCTAGGAGCTGTTCATTTTTAAAGATAATGTTAGAAATATGTCGAAATAACAGCAGGAGTAGGCCTGCAGGGAATGAATTAAAATCAATGCAGTGTACTCACAAGTATGGTGGTTCAAATCCATGTGTGTGTGTGTGTGTTTGTGTTTCTGTTGTTATCAGTATCAGCCCAGCTTGCCATAGTTAGGACAGCAATGATTAGAGCGCAGGAGGGGGCCAGGGGCTTGATAATGAGCTGTGTGTGTGTGTGTGTGTGTGTGTGTGTGTGTGTGTGTGTGTGTGTGTGTGTGTGTGTGTGTGTGTGTGTGTGTGTGTGTGTGTGTGTGTGTGTGTGTGTGTGTGTGTGTGTGCGCACGTGTGCGCGTGTGTTTGTGTGCGTGTGCTTGAATTTATGTGTACTTGTGTGCACATGTGCTTATCTGTACTAGTCCATATACTTAACACATGCAGGAGGTCTTGTGTGCATCTTTATGCCTGTATATGCATTTTGACCCATCTACAAGTAGTTGTGTGCGCTGGGACGAGTGTATTGTTTGCATATAAACAGTGTCTGTGTGTGTGTGGGTGTGGGTGTGGGTGTGGGTGTGGGTGTGAGTGTGGGCATGCTCTCATTGTGTTCTCCTTCACCCCTGATATAGCTGTTGTAAATAAAAAAGAAGGGGTGTGGAGGAGTGCATAACCATTGTTGCTGAGGTCTGCTGGGTTGTTGGCTGGAGGGGAGAGGATGTAGTGGAAGACAGAGAAATGAGGAGATTTTGATGCAGAAGAAGAAATGCATATGGTTATGGATGGTGTGAGTGAAAGTGGGGAAATTGCAATTTTAGTGTGGAACAAGTAGGAGGATTTGAGAGGGGGGAAATAGATGTTGGAGGTTGGCAGTAGCGATGACTTCAGTTAAAGGAAAGCAGCAAAATGATAGTTTTATGTTATTGCACCATTATTAAACAAACACAGACTTAATGGTGAGGTGCAAAGCTACTGTATATGACTGCAGACTTGGTGTTTGTAGTTTTTTCACTGCAGAATTGAATTAAGGCACGATCATAGTCATTTTCATGTTGTGTGTAGTTGTAAAGTTTCTCTCCTTGAATCTATTACAATGCTATTTGGTATCATATGAAGAGCAAGTTCAAGTGTTTGACCACATTTGCGTCTATCATTCTTGGTTTTTTTTTGCTTATTTTTTGGGGGGTGCACTACAAAAGAAAAAATCTTTATCCACAGACTTACATGCGTCCCAAGTTAAACTTTGGGTGATTACCTTGATTAGGTTTCACACTGGTCATGAAATAAACAAAATTGATGCCATTGTGATTTTTGATGCCTTTGGGTAGATTTGACATTATTTGATCTACTACATGTAGACGGAAGTGCCTTTTTTATGTCCTTGAAACTAGCTCCAAAGGCTAAGGAAGTCCCATTAATTCTCATGTCAGAATGCCCGGTTTTACCTCAAAGCAAAAATGTGTACATGTTCACAGGTAGACTGGAAGTTATGTTTAGTCAGCATTTAAAAATTGACAACCACTGGCTTCCAAACTCCACTAATGGGGAAGGTCACTGTGACTACCAATGGCACATTTTGGATTAATTGTATGTGTGTGTCCCTACCTCACACATACTATTAGCCACTGTTAAGGATCAATTTCATAACGTAAATTGTGTGCACGTTTTTTTTATACACGCAAACCTTTAGTAGATTCAGCCCTAAGTTTTCTATTTCTATTTTCAGTGTGTGAGTGGAACAACCACAAAATCATCATGAATTTTTGATGTCGCACTGCAAATTTTCACAATGAATAGTCCATTAAACACATTTGAAACATTGCACAAGGTTTCTGGACAACGTTGGATTACGGATCCGAAAAAAGGTACCCGGAAAAAAATAGACTCAGTGCGTAAAAGCCATGATACATATAGCTGTTAATAGACAATTACAGAATACTTTAAACTATCAGAACAGGATCAGCAGAGAGAAAATAATTACTGCTTTTTCCATTGGGTGGCGCCCCGATCAAAACCAAAGAGGTTTGCCATTGGCATAACGGTCTGGGCGTGCACCCCATGTACAGAGGCTATGGCCCTTGTTTCAGAGGTAGCGAGTTTGATATCGGCCTTGACCATTTGCTGCATGTCCTCCTCCAGTCTCTACTCCCCACGTTTCCTGTCTCTCTACATCTGTCCTATCCATTAGAAAAAAAGGCTCAAATGCTCCAAAGTATAACAACAAATAAACATTTCTTATAAAAAAAAAAAAAACCAAAAAACAAAGAAAAGCTGGACCAGGTTTTGAAAATTCTGGATGTGAAAATGTGTCAGGCAGTTAGACACCACATCTCACTGTCCTTGTCTACCATTTAATTTTAAAAATAGGCAGCAAATAACCCCAAAATAGATTTACAGAGAGAAGAACGAATAGTATTGAAGAGTTTGGCAAGGATATAACATAAGGAAAGATGGATAATAGACCAATAATCATTTCATATAACATTTACTCACATGTAAAAGTAGATTATAAAACTATGAAATAAATGGTATCAATTTAACTGCTCTACTTTCAGCTTCCTGGTATTCTGCATATAACTCATTTTCACACTAGCATGGCTTACCAGAACACTTAGAGGCATTGTTAATGTTATTAGTAACACCTGTGCTTCTCTCACCGTTACAAGTTAAAGTGTCTGCTATAAAATGTATGAACAGGATTCACATCAGCTGCTGTGATTTAATATCACAGAACTTTCATTGCCAACACAATACATTTGTTTGCTCATTTAATTCTATATTCATTCAATAAAAGTCAACTTTATTACATATTTGCTTGGAGGAGAGTTTGAGTAGAGCAGGTGGTTGGAAGAGCAAATGACTGCGCTGGAAGTTAACATCAATTCAAACACGGTTACACACACACACACACACACACACACACACACACACACACACACACACTCTTTCTCTCTTTTTATTCGCTCCCCCAACAGCCCCATTCATCACGATGTGATTACTTGATAGCTTAGCCAGTTGGTAGCCCATGTCATAATGTTTAGCCAGCTGTGATGGTTGGCCTAATGACGGGACTGGGTTTATTTAATGGAGCGAAATCTGCTGGAAATGTGAGAGTTGCCAGATCCTCAGAAAATCTGTCAGGGTAGTAAGCAGGGGAAACTGGGGACCACATGGAATGAGAAGCAGGTGGACAAAAACAAGACGATGGTGGGGTTCTCTTTTCAAAGCTAGTGATGGTTTAATTTTGTTGCCTGCATGGTTCAGGCTTCTAATACGGCCAGTCAGATATTGTGTTCCAAATGTGGTGGGTGAGACCAAGTTTGTTTGAACACAATGTACACTACAGCTGTACCAAACCCAGAATTGTGTCTGTTGAATCAGTTTTGGCTTTTATTAGAAAGCTTCAACTTCCATTTCTTTATTTTCAAGTCCATCCCTTTAGATCACAGCCAAAGAAAGAGCCACCAAAGAGAATTTACAAAATGAAAACATGTTATCCCTTGCTTTTCAATAGTTTTAATTACCTTATCTGTTGGAGAAAAGGAGGCCTCTTAATAATGTGGCCCCCAGGTAAACCCTTGTGAACACTGAACACTGTTGTTAACTAAGCCACAACAACATTGGTCCCTAAGAGCAACAACTGAGCTAGCAGCAACTCCAGTGGTGTTAACTGTGTCCCAATTCAGGGGTTGCATCCTTTGAAGGATTCAAATGAGATGGTCTAGTCTACGGAAGGTTTCCCATTTCCATCAACAGCTGCTTTCGTCCCTACCCTTTTTTGCCACTCCTGCTGCAAGCTGTAGCAGAACTAGCCAACATATAGTTTCACATAACTTAACCTATCATTTAAAAAACAATTTAAAGGCTGTTTTCAAAACCGCCTACTATACTAGCAGTATGTACTAATTTGGCCAAGATTCAGTATGCAGTAAGTAGTATGGGAACAAGAGCAAAATCTGCTGTATGCCACAACTCCCCGGATGTCTACTGATTCGGGAAAATTTCACAGTATGCATCGGACCAGTCTGCCTCGCATACAGTTTCCCACAAAGCACAGCACTCGCTCTGCTTTTTCTTTTTTCTTCTTTTTTGACAGGGGGGAACTACGTTTTTATGTGCTGTGAATATTATTAAATTACATATAAACCACTTCTTTACTTTTTAAATTAAAAGTGGATGCTAAAGAAGCAGTTTCGCTATCGGCTTGGCCGTTGTTTACTTCCGCTTTCCGACACCAGAAATCCAGTGACGTCTAGCTCAGCATGCTGCATAACAGATCAAACAGAACAGTCATACTACATACTAAATTCAAACGCAGTATGTAGTAGGCAGTACCTACCCCTTTTTCTGTTTATCATTAGCCACTTGATTAAGTTGAAACCAAATACTTACATTTTAAAGTGTACCACCCCACCACTTGAGAGTCCACCATCTCTTTTGAAGTGGTTATGAATCTTCGGATATGTTCATTAAAAACAGCTTCATCCAGTTTGTTATTAATTTTGACAGCCTGCCGGTTTGTCTTGGAGACTAGGAGACCTCTTTATATAATTTGGCTCTAATTATAAAGCTTTTAAATGGGGCACACTGAAGGATCATCTGAGACTCTGTCAAGCTTACAGGGTGGTTTGCTGTTTATTAGTGTACAATAAAGCAGCAAAACATAATAGTTCCCTTAGGATCTTCTTTATACGTGTTGAGAAATTAACTACTTATAAGGGACAGACCTGATGTCCCACATATTAAATTACTCAAGCTCAAAAAACATTGCTTACATGCACTTCATCTTTTGGAGGGAAGTCCAGGTACAGAAAGCTGTCAGCATAAATGAGAATTACGATCTGTTTCAAAGATATGACTCTCAGTTGTATATAACCAGTCAAATCACAGTCAACCCTTGAGATGAGGTTGGCCAACAGCCCACATATACATATTTAATCTTCCCATTGGTTGATATCGACTGTCTGATCCATTCCCAGGTTTCCACCAGTGAGCGAGGCTGCAGCTGTGGGAACCCCAGTGGGAGCCGTCATGGCAGCAGCTGTCAATCAAACTATGGTGTACTCCATCATCGAAGGCAACGAGGGAGGTGAGTGTGCTCATACATCAAGTATTGCTCGCTATGAGTTTCACCCAAGGAGTTGGCTGACTTGATTTCCAGCCTAAAAAGTAGCTGGTTCACATACATGGTTAATTTGTGAAAAGAGTCAGTAGCTTTTTAGCAGAGCATATCTGAAGTGAAAACCACCTGTTTTCTGTAGACAGAGGAAATATTAGGTACTAGGAATACACAACCTTTGTCATTTTTTCCCTCACTTTACTAATTGAAAGGTTTGACTATGGTTAAGTATAAATTGAATGACAAATTACAGGAAAAAGGCTGAACAAATGAGAGAAGAAAAATGATGCATGTGGTTGTTTCAGTTTCCACACATGTTAGACTTAAGAAGCTCTGTGGCATGTATAAAATGTGAAGCAGGCCAAGTTCATTCTGACACCTATCAAGATAGCAAAATGAAAAGATCTCAGTTACTTTGAAGGAGGGTTCAATGATGGGGCATAGATGGCAGGAGCTTCAGTTACAAAGACTGCTCAACTGCAAAGTGTTTAAGTAGAAACAAGGAATAAGGTGACATTTGTTTTCAGATCAAAGAGAGAGACTTTTCCAAATGTAGTTGGAAATAATTTAGGACCTTGTACTTTTGCATTTGTACACTATGTCAGAGCAACTCTTCCTCAGGTGAATGAAATTGTCAGCACAGAACATGATCAGAAAGTATTGTTGGAAAGAGTCCCTCGGAAATGACACAAAGAAAGATATTAAAGTAAGGTTGCAGTGAAAGATGTACGCACTTTTATGAGTTCAGTGTTGCACAAAGCTCTGCAGAGATGTTGAAGGAGGTGATGTTCAGGTGAGTCATCACTCAAGATTCTTCAAAAATAGGCAAGGGCATATGAGGATTACAGAGAAGGAGGAAAGGTAAGACCTTAATGCTTGACCCTGACAGTGAAGGCATGCAGTGGCTTCCATGTGCTGGGATAGCATTTTCCAGGAAGGTTGGTGTACAATATTCCCTTTATTGGAAAGGATTGCTGCAAATCTTCACAAAGATGTTCTGAGACATCACCACTAACATCTTTGCTTCATGGGGAATTGTCTCTGGCATGAGGACAATGAAAGATGACGGGTGGACTCTGGAAAGAAGAATTATAGTCAGACACTGAAAAGGTGTAAATGGATGCATCCCTCTAAGGGGTGCGTGTAAACTTCACTCTCTCTTGGTTCTCACTAAAAATAGCCACAAAAACTGGTCTGTCATCTTTGTCAGCTGCTGGAGTTACTCTGAAATTTGCAGTCTTTCTCACCATCTCATTAAAGCCATAGAAACAAACATGTTTAAGAAACCTGGATATGTACAGTCAACTAAAGATTAGATACTTTTGTATGTATATGATCCCTGGTCTGTGGAACCGCTTTATGATTTCATGGAGATGTGAAAGCTTTTGGCATACTCATAGTCCATCTTTGCAAGCATGTATTTGTATGCATATATATATATGGACCCCTTTAATGTAACTGTTACTGTGGCTTGACTGCTACTGTTAGTCTAATTCAAGCAATGTATCAACATAGTCAAGCAAGACTACCTTGCTTACAATTAAACCAGTAAAACCAGAACATCTCAAATTCAGATGCTCTGAAATAAAGGTTATTATTCCTTTTGTTTTTATTATTATCATGAAATATGGATTAGTGAATGAAAATGGAATTTAATCTAAACGTTTAAGAGTGAAAGGGGCTTGGTTGTTGGTTAGTTGGTTTGTTTTGGGCAAGAGGAAACTTAACAAATACTGACATGGCAGGACTAACATGGGAAGGCAGTAGCTCAGTCCATAAGGACCATTGATCAGAGGGTCACCAGTTCAGGTCTCAGTATGGATCAAATTCAGAAACTGGGCTGGTAGCTGTAGAGGTGCTAGTTCATTTCCTGGGCACTGTCGGTGTGCCCTTGAGCAAGGCACCATCCCCAAACTGCTCGGGACTCCCATCCCATGGCAGCCTCCACACTCTGGCATCTCTCTCCATTAGTGCCTGTTCATAGGATCCTATTTCTGCATGTGTTTATCTCAGAATCAAGTAACAGGATTCTTTATTCAGTAGGGGAGACCAGGTGTGGTTGTAACACTTTTGCTTCATTACCTGTAACTCGCTGATTTTTTTAGCTTGAGTACTCTTTTTTTGCTTCACTTTTGTACAAGGAGAAGAGACACATCACCCATCTTTATATACTGTCAGCGATGAAGGTCTATACATCCAGTCTGCGCTGTAAAACTGCATATTCTGCTGACTCAATATCTTACTGCTTTCAACAAGAATGACAAGAAAAAACTGATGCAGTGTCAACCTTCCTGACTTTTCTCCTCTATATTTGACGTTTCTTTTCTTCTACCCGCCTGTCTCTCCATTTTGTCTCTCTCTTTAGGTGTGTTCGCACTAAATGAGACGACTGGAATGATTTCTACAGCCAAGTCACTCGACTACGAAGCGAATTCTAGCTACATTCTCAAGGTAGAAGCAGACTCCATGCATGTGGTGTCCTCAAACCTCCGAGCTCAATCAAAGAGTAAGTATTCATGTTTTTAAACCATTCTCCTTAACAATGGGTTGCATCACAGATTTTACTCCCTAATTATAACCACTTATCCACAGGGAGTTTAAATCACCCACTGTGTAATCTTGAGATATTTTCCACAGGCTGTGTAGTTTCCCTCTTGTTCATACTCTTTCTTTCGCTCTGTCACTCATTGTCTTTTCTCTGGAGCTCTCCCTCTCCTTCTATTTTTTTCCTCTTACAACTTCTCTCCAACTCTTCTTGTCTGTACATCTTGGAATACATGTTCTCTGGGGCCTCGGCTGCTGTTGTTGCCTTTCACACAGCCCCCCCCCCCCCCCCCCCCCCCCCCCCCCCCCCCCCCCCTCCCACTCAACTGTCTATCAAACCTGTAGGCTCTGCCAGCTTGTTGTCTGTTGCTCTTTAAAAAATGCTTTTCCCTCTACTTCTAGATTTATAACTCATTGGTTGTCAAAGAACTGTGACAATAAAACTGTCCAGTATTTAAATCTAAAATATCAAACAGGTTTGCGATGATCACAGCGAACAAATAGATTTGGCATGCAGTTTTGAAGATTGAAGATTTTATCTGTGAAGCTTGTGACTTTTTGCCAGACAAAAACAGCAGTACACAGTGATCTGCACAGGTCAAATCAGTTTGACTTTGAAATAAAATTGAAAAGCAGAGGCAAGACCTCTTCAGTCTTTTCTTTTTGTTTCTTTTTCTTCTTTCTTCAGTCTTCACGTCTATAGTTCTTTTTGCATTTAAATCCATCTCGAATGAATTTTTCTGCAGTTGCATGTGTGACAAAAAAGAAGTACGAGTGGTTTAAATTACACTCATATAAGAAGTTGAAATGGCTCACATGAATCCTCTGGCTGTTGGAGAGCTGATCCGTGAAGTCTGCAGCACGTTCGTACAGGTCTGTGGTTCTGTTTGTTGAGAAGGAAGAGCAGGTGCACCAGCTGGTGGAGTTTGGCCATATCAGTGAATGGGATGTTTGTACAGGTGGCACACACTGATGCAGCCTGCAACTTAGATCATGCTGTCCACAAGCTGGCCCACTCTAGAAGATTTTCAAAGCTGAACCGATGTTGAAAATGTGAGAGACCACACGTATGACGAGAAATAATGCCAGATGTAGCAGGTTAGTTCCTATACTATACAACAATATGACCAATATTGCACAGCACATGCCAAGAACCCTCAATGCAAGAGTGAGCAGGCGTGGCGGACAATTGGAAGGGAACTGTATGACAGTTGACAAGCTATATGTTGCTAGCTGCTTAACTACCTGGTCCATCCTTTGTCGTAGCAATTTCTGTCCAACTCAACTCCTTGTCAGTGTGATTGGGGTATGTTTTAAAGGACACTATGTATAAACAATCTTGCTATAACCACAAATCAACAAGTTGGTCTTCCATTTCTGCAGTCCATTTAATTTCACACTTAGCATTTACTATTCTTGGCTGTTTTTCTTGCATGGCTTCCTTCTTAAGTCAGCTTGCTTCCAAACTGGCTATCGTTTCATTCTCTGGGATGATTCACAGAGAGCATGCTAGGGTGTCCTCAGGGGTTTCCCCACACAACAGAATATCTGATTGACAAGTCAACACACAACCTAGTGTTACTGAAAGGTTTTCTGTGGTCTGCTGCAAGGGTGAACTAGGGAAAGAGGGAAGCCCTTACTTTTAGTGAGCAACGTGAAAGCCTCCCTTAAAGCCTGGCTTTGAAAAGACATGGCCTCAGATACCAGGCATCTTTTTAGGAGATGATAAAGAGGTTAAAAAAAATAAAGAGCTGGAAGAACCTACCAGAAATAATCTAAGAGGAGCTGGCTACATCTCTACCTGGATATCCTACAGGTGGAGAGTCCTGGATTTAACAACCTTGTTGCTTCTCTGCTGAGGCACCAGCTAGCTTATGAAGATCCAGGTAAAGTCTGTTAGCTCAGGTCAGATCAAAAATGGTCAGCTTTGGGTTGCATTGGATACCACACTCTGTTTTGTCTTATCAAGAGAAGAAGGAGGCCAGAGCTAAAGGATCCAGAAATGTATCTCTCTGCACAGGTTGTTAACAAAGCCTTTAATCTGTGGTACAAGACTGTATATGTGTTGCAGTACCACACCACGATTGATGGTGTTGCTGTGTAGTACCAGAACTGTATTATTAAGCAGCTGGTGTACACATTGGGACCAGCCCTCGTTGATATCCAGGCTTTGAGTTTTTTGCTGGGTGAGTGCTCTGTCTGGCTAGTGCAGAGAAGCCTGGTACTCTGGAGATAGAAGCTCCTTCCAAAGGAGTAGAGCCTCCTCCTGCAGCACAGCGGGGAGGATGAGAGGAGGGGAGAAGAGGGGGGTTTAACCCAACCTCTGGACACTTTCCCTGCAAATTGAGCTCTGTGTTCTCAGAGCTGTCTGTAACAGTGTGTAACTGGAAGGCTAAATCTGCAGTGTGGTCTCAGCCCAGTGTAATAAAAAAACCTCAGCAAAATGTTGTAATTTTGTAATTTTAAAATGGCAAATGACATCATCATTGGGAAATTGATGTTATCAACATCAGGATTTAACATAGCTCTAATTTTAGGAGATGACCGCAGAACAATGTTGGGAATGACATCAAACCTACAGCAGAAATTGACATAAGCCCAAGGTCGTCAAGGACGTCAATTTTACGTTTGGTCAATGGAATCAGCCCAACACAGGATATTGATCCTAGCCCAATGTCAGAAATAGACGTCAGCCTAATGTGGGCAATCAAGGATATCAAATATTGTTGGGAATAAACGTCAGCCTATGAAGAGGAAATGTCTTCAGGACAAAGTTGGAATTTTTTGTCAATGTTTGGAAATTATGTCTAACAGGTGAAATTGTGGAATATACCTTTAAGACATACTGTGTTGCTAAGTTACTAGAGGAAAAACATCACTAGATAGCTCTTTATTTTTTCCTTCAGTTCAGTCTGAGCCGGGCTCTCGCTGTGGATGAACTGTATGTGTGTACCCAAGCTACTGTGTTACTTAAGCCTGTCAACTTAACAGTAACGATAGAGTTTGGATGACTGTGTCCTCATGTATTATACAGTAGTGGCTGTACAACCGGGCTTTGTAAGGATCCCTTAGTCTGGCTTATATCAATTCCCAACATTGAGCTGATGAAGAATCCCAACATTGTCCTGACATAAAGTCATATTGGTGTACTTTAATAATCTTTGGTTGACATTAATTCCCAACATTTGTTCTATATCAGTTACCACTGTTATGGAAATGTCATTTCATGAAGGTCATTGTACTCACTCCAAGTGTTCTTCCTCTTCTCCTTCTTGTTACTCTTTTTCTTCCTCCTGCATCTTTTTTCCATATTCCCCTTTCTATTCTGCATCTTTACTCACCTTTTCTGTCTATACCTTTCTGTCTTTAAAGGCATATCTTCAGTCTTCTTAATTGTTGCTCAGCTCTCAGTGTCTCCTCTTCCTACTTTAATTATGGTGTTTACCACACGCTGCTCTCATTTCATCCCACTGTTTGAGTCTAAGCGTTCTGCTGAGATTAAAACTACAAATCATTTGTAGTCATTAGCAAATCTCCTTTAGTTCTTCTTGGTGCACATTTTAATCAGGCAACAAATCAATAGCATTCTAACAATGTGTTAATCCAGTTTTCTAATTCAAGTGAAGGTTGGCTGGTAAATAGACGTTTCGGTGCTGAGTCTGATTGACTCTTGTAGATAAGCACATTGTTTGTATCTGCTTGTTTGTTTGTCTTTTTATGTGCCAAAGATATTGTGTGTGTGTGTGTGTGTGTGTGTGTGTGTGTGTGTGTGTGTGTGTGTGTGTGTGCGTGTGCGTGTGCGTGTGTTTGTATGTTTTCTTTCTTGGAGTAAAACTTAAGCAGTTCACAATCCTGGGATTTGTTCCTTCTTTCTGACACATGACTCACCCTTTTACAGAGTTCTGTTGGTGCTTTGTGATGCAGTTTCACGTGGGTGTGATTCACAACTCCCTGTTCTTAGACAGATAAGACTGAATGAAAACCATTCCAAGTTGCAATCATGAAATATGAATGACAGAGGCTCACTGGCACTATAAATTCTGCTTAATACTGAATTTAAAGCTGGGTTGAATGACGGAGAAGCTTGACCTACTTTTGGTCATCAGAAAGATGCCTTTTGAGGCATCTCTAACATTTAATACATGCAAACCTTGATCTTCAACACTGGCTATGATATTTTTAAGACTTTGACTTGCAGCATCCATAAATGTGCTAGTGCTTAACTTTCCTTTGAGCCAACAATATTTGACTTGTACTGTCTCACCTTTGAATAATCATTAAACTAGCATATTTTGAGGATTTTTCATGTCTTTATCCCGAGGATAGGACAGTGAATATAGCCAAGAAAAGGGAGAAACTGGGGAGTCACATGCAGCAAAGGTTGGACTCAAACCAAGGTCACTCACATGAGGACTATGGCCTCTGTACATGGGGTGCACAACTTAACCAGTAGGCCAAACTGGCTCCACAAGAACACTGTATTTTTTAACCAAACAAACCAGTCAGATACTTGATGGATGGACTTCTATATTTCTGATTCTCTTTGCTTTCCTGGTTTGACTGAAGAGAGTGAGGCTCAGCTGAAATATGAGATGTCACATGTTCATCAATCATCACATTTAATTTCACTCACATTGAAAAATGTGTTTTGATTAACAACACTGACCAACAATTCTGATCAAAACACACCGATGGAAAAAAATACCCTTCTAAGAATATCACTGGCTGATTTCCCACTACAGTTATGCTTGGTGTATTGCTTATTCATTTATGCTAAGGCTGTAGAAAAATGCATGGATTTTTAATCCATGCTTTTAGGGGCTTTAACTCTCCTTGTATCTGCATTTCGTCATCTAATCATTTCAATGATGGCAGCTGATTTTTTCCGCACAGACGCTCATGAGTCATTGTCATGCCAATTTGACTCTCTCGAATCAGTGCAACCTGAAGCCCCAAGAAACCAATAGAAGCCCCAATCTACACCCTTAGTGTAGACATGTCAGTATAAACACCTAAGTGACAGCTACTATAATCCACTATAATACTTGTGACAACTGAAGAAATGTGGTTGTTGTGACCACTGCAGAGGTGTGACTTTCCCTTGCAGAGATAACACTCGAATGCTTCTGTTGCTTTTCTTGTTGACATGTGTCACAGGTAAGACTGCAGGTTCACAACCGCAGGCCTGAACCTGTTAGAGCTGCATTGATGAATCTGTCTGGTCTGCCTTGCAAGTGATAAACATCAATTGATTATCACACACTAATTTTTTTTCTCTAACTTGTCCCTGTTGCTTGCATCTTTAAACAAACTGTGTGTCTTAAAAAAGTGAAAGCTTTCCATCTCAAAGAAATCCCCAGAAATCTGTGCTGCAACCCTATAAAAGATTTTCCAAAAGTTCAATCCCATCAAAATGTAGTTCAACGGTATTACGGTACGACATCACAACAACAGCAACAGAAATTCCATGCAGTCAACTAACAGCATGTTCCCCAGAGAACATAGAGTGCAACACAAAAGCTTCCAACTGTACTGTAACTCGCTATAATTGTGTTTCTATTTGTGTCTTAGCTAACACAGCCAAGGTGGTGATCGACATCCAGGATGAGAACGACCATCATCCAGTCTTCACAAGACCTCTGTTCATCGGAGGTGTTGCAGAGGATGCTAAAACTTTCACCTCGGTGTTGCAAGTACAGGTACGGATATGCACACTCATAAAGACATTCAGTTATAACTTAACTACAGGAGAGTAGAAGATCTAATGACCAGTGGCTTTTCATGGTCACTCTCTGATTACACTCCACAGATCTAATCTGAAGGTGCTGCTGCCCCTGCTCCTTCTCCTCCTGTTCAAATAGAACTCAGCACAAAATCCACCTGTAGGATCTGATTCATCCTCCCTTAGAGGGGGGAAGTTATTATCACAGATCCCAACTCACTGCTGTGCTGAGCTGGATATTTACATGAGGGAAACAGCGGTTTCAAAGCTTTGTCACAGAGCATTTATGTGACATTTTCTATTATTACAGCAGTGTTTATATTCCACATTTAAATCAAAATTTGTTCCATTTATTCTGACCATACTTTTGCCTGGCAGTATTTCTTAAAAGACAGGCTGCATAATGAGACGTGTTGGTATTATTTGATTACCATTATTATCATTTATATGTATGCCCTAAAAAAATCCACGCTACATTTTGTTATATTTTAAGCAACACTCGCAGATTGCTATTGTTGTTTTCATCTAAACAGCCCTCCAAGTGTTATCACACGGCAAAAGTATAACCCATAAACATCCCATGAACTGCTGCTGACAAATGGAGGAGATCTTTGCAGCAAACACTGTCTCATAGTTGGCACTGACGAGTAGTCACTGCAAAGACAACATTGGTTTTACCTAACTGATGCCTCCTCCTCACTCCGATTGTCCTCACTTTATCTTCTGTGGTGCCGTCCTTACCAACGCTGCGCCCGGGTTTCAAATTGAAACAGTTTTATGGACATGGTTTTGATCTCATGTATAGAAAAGGCCACTATATTGTGGGGTTCCTTTTAAAGCTACAGTAAGGAGTTTTTAGCTTGTTACGAAACAAAATAAATACTGATGCATCTATATGATATATGAAAGAAAGAGAAACCATATGGTCAATGGTTGTTCATTTTCATAGTGTTAATTATAGTGCTTGTAAACTGTGCTGCTGGGTAGGTGTCAAACAAAGTGAGTACAGCAGGCTGTGGAAACAGCCTTTGCTGACATTTTACCCCTACAATGATACACAGTGAATTGTAGGAGGGCAGGATATTTGTCATCGGAAAACACCATACACAAAACATTACAGGAGATGAGACTGAACACTTTGTCCACAATGAGGCACCAAATTTGACACAAATTGAAAGTTCCTCCCAGGAGCTTTAATTGCACAATGATTGGAATTTCTGAGCCTGCATGAATTCAACTGTATTACAACTTTGATGGATTAGTTTATGCTGGTGTTCCATTGCTGACTTTGTAATTCTCGTCCACACTTGTGTTACAATTCTTGTTAAAAGAAAGTCACAGATTCCACTGTTACACAGAAATTACGAAGACATAGAAGTAGCCCAGGCAAGGCAAATTTCTGCACTATTTGGTTCACCCCAGGATGAAAACGTTTACAGTGTCTGTGTGGATTCTTGTGCTGAAGTTTGTGTTTTTTTTATAATTGCGAGAGATAACATTCAGTCTGATAAGGAAATGAAACAGTAAGGATGTTCTCCCTTGACTCGGACCTCTTATCTCTCTGTTAATTGATACATCTCTTTGTTTCTGTTCCATTTTGCCAAACTCAGGAGGATTTCATGTCAGTGTAAACAACCTAAGCACATTATTGAAACACTTTTCAGGACCAGAAATGGGTCACAGAGTCTATTACTCTCAGCTCCTCTCTAAGACGTAGCATATGTTTTAATGAGCCTAGATGCCACCAGAGACGTGGGCAGGGTCTCTGGCAGACAAGTACTTGCTTTTAATGTTTTATTGCAGTTTTAAGATCATACTTAGACATTTCTTTTTCATGAGATCATACACAGTGAGGGTGGCAGGAAAGATGAGTAAATAAAGAAGAGAAAGCAAGAGACACTGTTAAAAAAAGATCACAGTTTCACGCATTGTTCTATCTCATAAACCCTGTATTTCATATTGTTACTCTTCTGCTGCAAAGACTTGGGTTTTCCATTTGAATTCTCAGTTTTAGACTACATTTTGCTTGCACTGGTTTGCAGTAACCTCCTCTCCAGCTGTCTGACCTCTTTGAATACTCGAGCAGCCTGACAGGAAGAGCTAATAGCCTGCTAGTCGACTCGATCACCGCAGGGAGAGGCCATAGATCTTGGAAGGTTGGAAGGAAAAGAGAGGATTGATGGTTGGATAAAGATAACTGGCACCCTGCTGAGAGACAAACCGAGCGGACAGAAGAAGGCAGGGAACACATGCATGATTCATGAGAGGATGAATGGCTGGAGACGAGAAATGAGGGGATTGACCGGAAAGATGGACAGTGATGCTGGCGGCACATTTGCAAACACTTTGATGAAGGAGAGTCTGGGACAAATAAAAAAAATGGAAAGAAAGTTTGAAGCATGTTAGTTTTCATTCCCGGCACTTTCTCTCAAGTGTAACTAATTCCATCAAATCCGTCTGGCTTTCTGTCTTTTTGTCCCTCAGGGGATGCCATAACACAAAAATTGATTGGGTTGTAGATGAGTCTTAAATTAGCAAACTTTCTTGTTACTAAGAAGTTTTTTTAATCATTGTTTTTAAATCAAATTCATGTCGCATTTTCTTCCCCCAAGACATTTCTGTCACTTTTCCCATCAGCACCGGTGTATATGCGGAGGAGAGTGGAGTGTACTCTTTATATTAACTCTCTTTTTAGTGGGCTTTTACTACAAAAATAGGCCTCTGTTGTGTGGGTGTGTTGCTGGGGGCATGATGAGAAGACAGAATACAAACCAGGTAGCCCGGTTTTAATAATGCATTGGTGACTTTGGAAATCATTCGGTGACAAAATACAACACAGCAGTAGAGGAGTCATGAAACTGCTGAAATTACCAGGCCAACTTCCATTTCATTACACTTACTGAGTGATTTGGTCCTCTTGTAAAATGCTTTTAAATGAGGCTTAGGTGTGCAGGCAGACTCAGGAGCGGGTGCTTTTATTGTGGATTCAATAAAGTTCATTTCTGACAAGAGGGGCAGAATACTCGTTTTTAGGAGGTTGTGCTGTGGGCTTTGTGAATGTACCGTTTCCTAACATCAATAAAAGCAGTGCTGAAAGGCTTTTAAACTTTTACATCCCGTCTTCAGCTGTCACTTAGATTAAATCATAATGGGAAGGATAGTTAAAACAGTTAACAGCTATGCCTCAATTACAGAGCAGGTGTGAATGAAATGCTTTATGGTTAGTAAAAGTCAGCATACTCTATTATTCTAAATGTATAGAGAATTATCCAATACATGCATGGTGCAAAGTAAACCTGCTATTTTGGAGAGTCAAATGGTTTTTTCCCCAGTTTAAATATCATCAGATATTAACAGAATATTCAATATTTCTTTAAGGTGTTCAGCTTTGTACTGGCTGTATGTATTTGATTTAAAGGGAGAGAAAACTTTATTTTAAAATGTGTTTTTTAGAAAGCAAGGACAACATGAATATTGCGTTATAGGCCAGTTATTTAACACTTACCTCCACTTTGACCTCCATTTGTGCACTCATTCAAATCTGGCGATGTATTACATAAAGAGGACTGAATATTACATATTGTTCTTAGAAGAAAAGAGCATATTCCGGTTTGGTTTTCCAACCAAGAGTGACTCTCGTTTCACCTGTGCAGTGTCTTAGTATGTGTTTTACTCATTGAGTGTATGTAAATATGGACGACTCATCTCAAACCCTCCCATTGTTCAGTAAAGAAAGACAAAATACCCAATACTCCTGTTGATGAGTATCGGGTATGTCAATCATTACATCACATCCCCTCTTTTTAGCTTCAAATAACTGAATCGAAATCCTCAGAAAAGTGAACATGTGCACATGAATCATCATGACAAAAACTGTCATCACATAAATCACGATGAGAAAAATGTATTCGACCAGTTTTTTTTTATTTTCTAGTTTGATCCATGTGCTATCTGTTTAATGGAGGAGGCAGGGTTTTTTGACCTTTACTGCAGCCAGTCACCAAGGGGAGCTCTAAATGTTTGGCATCACTTTTAGGAAACTGTGTGCTGTCTATTTTTTCTCTACAGCATATGGTAGATATTTATTTTAAAAACGTCCTCCTGCCTCTGTTAAACTAACACTGTACTACTGACCTCGAAACTGTTTCAGTGAAGATACAAAGGCTCTTCTGGCACCAGGATATCCATGTTTTATGGGTATCCTGGTGGCAACTTATATGAGGAATTATTGTATTTAAAAACAGCCAATCTTTACGCCTTGGTAATTCAGAGGCTAGTTATCATAGTTATAGTTTTATAACCAGTAAAAACAAACATATAGTTAAGTTAAATGTACTTTTGTTTTGTCATTTTTCGAGCTCTGACTATGCTGTCTCAGAATGTTAAGTTTAATTGAAAACATCTGTACCTCGTTAAGTGGACAGGGTTTTTGATTGTAGTGCAGTTGTTGATGTACTTCTAAAAAGTGACTTCATCCTACCTCTGCAAGTAAGAACACATGAAAAACTTCTTCACATCCTTTCTTCCACTGGTCCTCCTCTATTCCCCTCTAACTATATCTATTCCTCTTTCATTTCTTCCTTTCTTCTTCTCTTACTTACTCCTTTCTCCTTATTCCCTGGCCGTACTATAAAAATCGATTTTTTTTGTTTCTTTCTATCATAGCGTTACCTTTGATGTTATGCGCCTCAGAGCTGAATCTGTAGTTTATACTCCTGGCCATTCTTTTTTAGACTCCTCTGTAATAAACCAATGTCTGTCTGAGAGCATTTCTGCGTGTGGATGTGAGTGTGAGGTCTGAATGAATGTGTAAATAATGGAGAGATTTGGTAGTTAGCCAGAATGACAGAGTGGATGAAAAGACATAAACCCAAAGCTCAAAGCATCGCTTTGCCCCCTACTGGTGAGTCAGAGAAATTCAAGAAGAACAGGAAATCAATCTTAGACGGATCAATAAACATGGCAGTGTTGTGCATTGATCAGCTGCTCAAACACCTGGGATTAATTGATTGCAATCATGAAAATAACCACAGACCGAAGAATTGATTAAGATAATAGCAACAATGACTTGATGACAGTGTTGTTTGCATGGATGATTATGATAGTGGAATTTCATTATGATAGTGATTATGCTGCTGATATTGTCTCTCGAGTCATAATGATGATGATTATTATAATAACACTGGAGTAATTCTTGTTTTTCACATTTCACAGGCCCTGGACAGAGACACTGGGAACTACAGCTCTATGATGTACCGCCTCATCATCCCCCCTCTTGCTGGGAAAGAAACCAAAGACAGCAAAGACGGCTTCGTCATCGAGCCTTACAGCGGCGTGGTGAAGACAGCGATTATGTACCGTAACATGAGGAGGTCGTATTTTAAATTTGAGGTGGTTGCTACAGACAACTACGGCCATGGACACAGCAGCAAAGCGGATATAGTGGTGTGTAAATTCTAGGCAGTAATAACATGTAATATTTTAAAGCTGAATGTGTTTTTCAGGCTCAATCTAACAGAATATATTTTTTCATTTTTTTATCTTGTGAAGGTGTCAGTCGTGAACCAGCTTGACATGCAAGTGGTTGTATCAAATGTGCCCCCAACTTATGTGGAGAAAAACAAAGACAAGCTTCTCAGGTAACAAAACATTAAACATTATTATTTTGTTATTTCTTTAAATACATGTGTTGTTTTTTTTGCTGGTTATGAAACAGACTAAAATTAATGCAGTGGGGTAGGTGTCAGATGAAGCAAGTGTGGGCATGCTGCAGAGAAAGCATTTGTTGACATTTTCCATGACAAAGAATCTTGATGGGTGACTCATTTTGTGAAAGGAAAGAGCAGGATGAGATTTTTTCTTTTAAAAAAAACAAAACAAAAAAAACCCACCAGGACAGGATCAGCACAGGAGACCACCCCAATACAGGGGGCACAGATGCACACACACAAAATTAACACAGACAAAAAGTTCCCCACCAGAGCTTTAAGTTGTGGATATACTCATTTCTGTTTCTTTTCTTCACTGACTTCCATTGAGTGTGGTCTTTTCATTTGAAGCCAACTTCTAACTTGTTTTATTTTGACAACAAATGTGAATTATTATGAAAGATCCAGAAAGTGTATGTTGTTATGTGTTTTTCAAATTTCTTATCTTGGATATTTTATGGATATCAGCTTAAGTGAAGAGATGTGAAGCTCACAGCCAGCAGTCCACATGTTCGGACTTATTGGAAACATATAAGGAAGGTGTCATTGTTGTCCGTCTCCTCTACTCTCAGTCTGTCTGCAACAGACACAAAGTAACATGCATCCTTATAAGATGCTAAAATGACTTTACAAAATGTTGATATTTCCTGACCTGTGAATGAGAACAGTTAGTGGTGTAGTGGCTGTGACAAAGGGTAGAGCAGGAAGATGTGTGACTTCTTGTATATTGAAAAGTTTGCTTAACTGTTCGTAAAGCAGTCAGAAAATATCTCATGGGGCGCTGGTGGCCTCGTGGTCTAAGCGCCCCACATACAGAGACTACAGTCCTCGTCGCAGGGGTCGCTGGTTCGATTACCAGCCGGTGGACCATTTCCTGCATGTCTTCCCCCACTCTCTACTCCCCACATGTCTCTCTTCAGCTGTCCTATTCAATAAAGGCAAAAAGGCCAAAAATATAACTTAAAAAAAAGAAAAGAAAATATCTCATATTTCAGTTTCAGCAAACGTTTTAGTTTGTTTTATACAGTCAACAGTTACCTTGATTTTTTCTCTTCTCTCTCTGTTGATCAACCACAGCCACTCTGTGTGCGCAACTCTGGGTTGAAAATATGACTGTAAATCTCTTTTTAAAGCCTGTCTACCTTTCGAAACCATCAAGTTTGTATAGTTTAAAGCACAAGGTATTGAAAAGTAACAAAGTATTGAACATTTTTTGACAACTTTGCCCTGCTTGTACTGCAGCTGTATGCTTGCTTTCAGAAACCATGGTGATTGCAAAGATTTGCTGTTCTCCAAATTTGACATTTTTCTCAGCACTCACTCTTCTTCTGTACACTTGTGATGCATCTACTGCCAGATTTCTGCTCTTCTGTAGAGAGGGTCAAAATACTGCTACCAAAACAATGCTATGTGTGGTTTTGACCTATTTGACTCTCACCTCTTTGTGAGTGTTAACTTTACTTTTCCATCAACCCCTATGGACGGAGAGAGGGTGAAGAGGGTTCATCCATTCTGCCCTCCACAGCTTTGTTATTCATACTTTCCTTGTTTTTTTGTTTTTTGACAGTATCCAGTTTAAATTCAAGATGTAGTACCACCACTGCAGATAGGTGGTAATGAATGTATTGTCAGTTGAACTATTGACCCTGTGTTCCCATCAAATCTAAGGATAGGAATTCAGGGACAAACAATTGCTTACCCATCTGCTTACATTTTAATACCTCATGTATTTTCAAGAGTTTAAAACAATGGTAAATACATCTTGCTATTCATATTTGCATTGTGACTGCAAGCTTGAATAGTCAGTCATTGTTCATACTTTTGTAATAAAGTGGTGTAATGATACGTTGATTTTTTTCGCTGAGCTCAAATAAAGTTTAAACCTTTATTTGATGCCATTTTATATTCTTAAGTTTTACCAGGCAGAGGTTCTTCTACATTGATTTAGCTTCATGAAAGATTCAAGCTGTAATTGCTACCATGGGGAAATCAGCAAGAGCTGCTAAAGAGCAAATACAGCACTGTGTGTTCCAAAATAGTGTTTTATCAGAAGAAAATGTCCCAGAAAGTATGAAGCTCTACGTGCCTTGTGAACTAGAACCCACACTGGGACTGTGACAGGGACAGGAATCTGACCACAGCAGCTAGACCCCATTTATGGAGCAAATGACGGTCCCCCTCTAATTTAATCAAATATCACACAAGATTGTGGAACAGTTGTAGCTTGTGTGGCATCTGTTTATTCTAGATAAATGATAAACACAGACTAGTTCAAATATCCAAACGCTGAAAACAGGACCAAACAACAGCATGGTGACATCTTTAAATGCCAAATACTCTTCATTTGCTCTGAAACAGCTCGGCTTGTTTGAGCAGTTTGCTTCAATTATTGTGTCATGTAGTTATTAAAGATACCCAAAATTAATCCAAAAAGAGAAGAAAAACGTTCCTTTAAATGTCAGAAACCTTGAGCAGAACCAGACTTATTGGTGGACACCCGTTTGGCCCAATAGGTAGAAAATGAGACAAGGCTCTGCCTCCCATACAACATTTAGAGACCTTAGGAGAGCACAAGCAGGCCTGTAGTCTGGAAGAGTGATGTTCTTGGTGGGTAAAACTGGCCTTATTAGTTCTATAAGATATGATGGTGCCCTACTATTAAGAGTTATGTAATTCAGAAGAAGGGTTTTTAATCGTCTTCTAGATTTCATGGAGAGCCAGTGCCGAAAAATCTAGTATGGGAGAGATCTTGTATTTTTTTCTTGTTTTTTGTCAGTACAAGTGTCTTTAGATACTTATTAGGGAAGCCTGATAATAGGGAATTGCAATGATCCAACCTAAAAGTCACAACTGCATGGGTTAGTTTGTTCAGTTTTCATGTTCTGACAGGATGTGCTTGAATTGTATAATGTTGTGTGGATGTAACAAGGCTGTCCTGGTGTTTGGGGCCAAGCCCAGTAACTACAGTTTGTCTCAGTTTATTGGCGCAGGACTGTTTGTCATTCAGGTCTTGATGCTCTTAAGGCATGCTTGGAGTCGAGTGAACTCCCTCCGCACTTTGCCAAATATTTTATTTATTTATTTATTGATTTAAGGAAAGGCACAATGATAACAGCAAACACAAACTGCCTCTCCACTGTGTATGTTATGGTTCTGTTAAGTCAAAGCTTAGTCTGGTTGCTGCTTTCCTTTGCAGCACGTATAGCTCAATAATAACACTTTATTCTCTTTCTTCCTTACACACAGGTACACACACATACACAAACACACCCATATACACACATCTCAGTGGGCCCAAGTTTTGTTGTGAGCAGGTGTTCCGAGGGGGGAAAGAAATCAATATCGAACGGCATGAGCCTGACAAGTAATAAAAACGAAATTGTGTTCCTTCTTGTTGGATGTTTAAGAATCCATTCTTAGAAATCTCCTGATCTGTTGAGTTTTTTTATCTGCACCAGCATTTTGGAGCGCTATGTCCAGGAGCAGATACCAGGTGCCAAGGTTGTAGTGGAAACCATCGGACCCCACCGCCACGGCGAAGGAATGGAGCAGGAAGATTACACCAAGTCCGACCTCATGATTTACGCCATCGACCCGCTGACAAACAGAGCTGTATCCAGGCAGGAGCTCCACAAGTAAGAACTTTGCCAAGAAATCCATGAAAAGCAAAATGGCAGCTCTCCAAAAGCTTTATATCAAAAGAAATAGGACAGGGACTGAAGTGAAGCTGCTTTGAAATTAATTAATTTCTAAATTTATCAGCCTAAGTTAGTTTTTTGGAATGCTGCCATTCAGAGAAGTTTTCAAACACTTTTTTTTAAGGAGATCTCATACTTCCTGTCAGCTTAATTCCCCAGAAAGTCAAGTTCCCATAAAATTTTGTCCTTCCTCACTTTGATAAGTAGCTATGTTAAGGATGCAAATAAATAAATAACTACTCAACAGGTTGGCGTATATCTGTGTATTTTCAGCATCAGACTCACTGAGCTCCTGACCAACTTTTTGATGGACACCTCTTTGACATCTTAACCTTCAGCACCACGCACAAACAATCTTTTGATCTTGGCATCACTTGTACTAAAATCTTTAATACCTATGGCCACATATACTTTAATTACACTCAGTGATATATTTATTTTTCCCATCTGAAGGTTTCTTGATGGTAAACTCTTGGACATCAATAAAGAGTTCCAGCCCTTTCTCCCTCCTGGTGGACGCATCCTGGAGATCCGGACCCCTGAAGTGGTAACCAGTGTGAGGAAAGCCGTGCAGTCTGTAGGCTACACAGAGGGGGCGCTGTTGGCTCTGGCAGTTATTATAATTATCTGCTGTGTCCCTGCCATACTGATTGTTATTATCACCTACAGACAGTAAGTACAAAGTAGAATGGTTACTCTGTCCTTTGATAGTGTTTGAATATTATTGGCCAAAAACGCAGCAGCAGATGATTGAAATGAGGATGTAGGAGATTATTGTCCCTCTGGTGTGTGCAGAATAACGCTGGCCATGGCAGGTTTAAACCCTGTTACAATAATCTATAATCAAAAAAGAAATTGAAAAAAATTGTGAACTGATCCCATTAACAGTTGTTTCTGGTTTTGCCATTGCCTAACGCAGCATATTTCATCATAAAACTGACCTCCACTGTTGTTCAAAGCTACTCAAAACATTTTATTCCACCAAATCTTAGCATTGGGTGCTATTTTCCATTTTACAGGATACTTCCTGGCTAATTTGGTTTATTATTAGTCAGTCAGTTATACATACACTGTTCTTATGTTGTTACAAAAACATACCAATGCACCAAATGTGTTGTGAGCTAGAAGCTTCACTGCGTATCATACATTTTTTTACTAAGCTATCTCACGACGAAGCTCATGTATATTGAAGCAGTACAAAACATATAGTTTTACATCAGCATGGGTAGATTACAGAACAACAAACAACTATTTCCTGCTCTGATTGTTATCACAAAAAGAATTCAAACATATGTGGACAGTTTAAATTTAAACAACATTTGATGCAAATTCTGTTTTCTCTTCAGCCGTCTCAGTTGTATTTCCCAGTTACCTTCAGCTACCCTTATTTCACTCATAAATAACTTACTGCCTACCTTTTCTTTTTGGTTTTCATCCAAGAGAGGCTCTCTGGTTAAGCTGTTGTTTAAATTTTACATGAACATCACATGATGGCACACTTTTGAGCTGTCCTGGTTAAAAAAAAAAAAGTGTTTCGCTCTCTTCCTGAATATATTAGTTTTGTTTTGACTTTTCAAGATCCTAACAAAAAAGTGGACTTGCAACCTTCTGTCCCTGACAGAACAGGGAAGTCAGAAAGTGTATGTAGCATATGTTTTCATCCTAATAAAGTGCAAGCTGCCCATCATTGCACAAGATGATCGATATTATCATGAACCTCTGAGGCCACTGTTTCATTTATTGCATAAAAACCCATCAAAGAGTGCTATCTCAAAAGCCTGTAATGTTGTGTACAATGTGTGACTTCTTTGCCGGTCATTCCAGCCACTAACATAATTGCACTTCAAGTGAAACCATCTACTTCAACATCAATTTGATGCTGCTAAAGTCCTTTAAAACACACTGCTGTTAAAAAGCAGCTTTTGACTTAAATAGGCGGGCTTAAAAAAGATAACAAGCCATTTAGAGCACTCGTGAATTTCTTTGAAAGAGAATTCCGACAGTCAGAAAAATTGACAGAGCCGGCAGTCTTTCCCACAGGGCGTCCTTTAGCTCTATTTATCATTTTATCACCTGGGCCTGTCAATTCCCTCGATGATTCAGCATGGCAGCTTGTCCCCCAGTGACAATTCTAATAGTTTGTTTAGCTAACCACTGTGAAAGGCCATTAATTTCATCCGTCTCCGTAACATGCATAAACAAGCACGCACACACACACACACACACACACACACACACACACACACACACACAAACACTCAAAGTGGATCAGTGATTTTGGATAGAGCGACTCATCCCGCTGAGAAAAAGAGACTAATAACAAATAAAGGACGAGAGTAGAGAGGCGATTTAAAGACAGAAAAACAGAGTGGTAATCATCAGCATAATAATCACAAGCCCTGCTGCTAACTGACTGTAATGAAGACCAATTGATCGACTTGCCTGTAAATTACAAACAGTAAACCTGGCTTAGGAGAGGTACTGTATGATTTATGCTTCAAATAAGCACTAATCTTTCTCTCTCTTTCCTCGTCTCCCATCTGCTACATCCACCCTCACCAGATTCAAAGAGTAAGTACTGTGTTTTATTCTCATTCTAAAATATGAAGGTGGTGGCCATCTTAAACACCTTTCATTCTGATTTATCCGTTGACTTTCATTGTACAATAAAATGAATGGGATGAGGAAGGGCAGTGAAAACAGAAAGGACAGCGCACAATCAAACAAATGACTCCTGAAGAACATGGAATCAGTAAATGTCAAAAAACTGATGCTTTTATTAGAGTCTGTTTGTGTATGGGTACACAGGTGTGTGTGTAAGGGTACACGGGTGTGTGTGTATGGGTACACGGATGTGTGTGTATGGGTACACGGGTGTGTGTGCGTGCGTGAAGCTGTGTTGGATCAGGTCATGATTATGTCGACTGGATCAGAATACCAATGTCAGTGGGTTATTTGAAAGCAAGACTGTTTGTGTTTATAGGCATGGTGTGAACAGCCCATTTCTCTACTCACACACTCAACAGGGGTTGAAGCTTTTTCATAACTTATTTGTTTTGAGGATATTAAGGTTACGAGTTTTTGATAATTAGGCATAATTACCGGTGGGGTGTGACTTGCTTGACTAACAGGTTGGCACACTGTAGCTGCTAGCCAGGGGGCTAAAAACCCACCTCAACTCTGCCTCTTTGACTCTAGTTATGTTGATAGGAAGTTTGGTTGAGTCCACATTTCCAGTATGATTGTGATGGAATTCATCAATAAACTGGACACTGGACACAAAAAACTCAGGAGACTCTGACGGCTTATGTTGAAATAGTTTCTGTGGAACTTGATCAAGGAGAAATAACATAACAGTACACAGGCAGGAGAGTGCAGTGCAATGCCAAGTCAGACAAATCCCCAGGCATGTACCTTTATTCCCCCAAAGATGACACTACAGTTAGATACCCATATTGGGACAATAGGAACAAAACAATTGGGAAGACGAGCTGTGCTCTAGTCTGGAGACAGCAAGTTGGTCACAACACACAGATAAATACAGGAACAGGGGGAGAGACCTTGTGTACTACACTGACCCTGTCTCGTCTATCTCCCAGCCACAGCTGACAGGAGAAGTTACTCTGCCCCTGACTCTTAGACTGAAAGAATACAAGAGTTAAACATTCTTACATCTATATATAAGACTATGAAAATTCCACGACATGGTGACCACCATCATTAAGCTTCATAAGTCATTCATGTTTTACACAGTCTATGGTTTTAATACTTGAGCTTTATTTAATGTTGTGTGACCAGAAACTACCAGTGAATGATACAAAAAGTTTCTGTGTTGGCTGTGTTGCTAATATTACACAGTAAATTTGCAGATGAGACCCTTCTCTACCTTTGTCTCAATACACTTCCCTGAAGCTTGTCAGGTTAGCATTGGGAAAATCATCTGTAAGAAGATGTTTGTTTTTCACATGTTGTGACCTCATTTCACCAACTCTGTCAGGTCCTTTTATATCGATAACCTAATTCAGTGGTCTGAGAGAATTCTGGAAAATAAAGGGAGATTCAATTTGCCACTTGATGACACTGTAATAGCTGACATTGGTTCACTATAGTCTTGCTTTGAACTTCATTGAAATCTATGGGAGAAATCAGTCTTAGAGATCAAGAGAGCATGACACAAAAATCTGAGTGCAAGATGTTCACGATGAAACTCTTGGCACGTATAATGCAAAGTATATCAACCTGATAACGTGACAATGTGTTAGCATGTCTACACTGGCTTATTAGGAATCAACAAGTAGTTCATCTGGGAGTAATAAGAGTATCATAATTTTTCAGGTTTTATAGGACAGGCAAAAACAATAGAAAAAGTAAAAACTGAAACTGAATGTTAAAATATAAGGGCCAAAAAGTAGTAGGTGCATTATTATTATTATTATTATTATTATTATTATTATTATTATTAAAATTGATCTGTCCAACAGTCATCCTCAGTGTAATCAGGAGACTACCAAAATCAACACCCATCCTCTCTAAAGCATAAATGTTTAAGTTTTTTTTTCTTTATATTATTGTAACACACCCAGTGGTTGTAACTGAAGTATGGACTCAAATGGTTTTGTACAAATGGACCACAATGGCTACAACCAGTATAGAGTATACCATGGAAAAATGTGCCTGTAATGATTAAGTTAAAAAAAATATACAAATTAATTTAGTTGTATTGTATGTAAACTTAAACTAGTAAGTGTTTCTTGTCACAAATATAGGCTTAGCAGCTGCATCCTCAAAACCTGAAAAATTACAATCCTTCCTGCTCTTTTCTAACTTTCGATTAGCAACCATGTGTGTTCTCTCTGTTGTGTCCAGACGCCAAGCTGAGTGTGCCAAAACTGCCCGAATCCAGATGGCTCTGCCAACGGGTAAACCTGGGGGAAGCACTGCCAACAACCTGTACGAGGAGCTAGGTGACAACGCAATGTAAGTGAAGTGTGAAAGTGGCATTTGCATTGATGAGCCAACACAGAGGAATTATCTCTCAACTCTGTTGAAGGTAAAATATCCTTACATGACTAATACATTACATCTTTAATTCCAACTCTTTCATGCGTCATAAAAGAGAAGATAGTTGTAGAACATAACACAAACTTGATCATCTCACAGGACGACAGATTAAAATGTCATCCTTTTGATAAAGCCCCCAAAAACAGATTATGACTTATACCTTATATTATCAAAGTCTTGAGACACTTTTATGTCAAACTGATAAAATGATAGCACAGCTGTATTGACACAAAATAGCCCAGCTTATGAACACTTACCCAAAGGATTAAAGTAGGAATAATTAAACTTGGAATTAAAGTGGTTGATCCATTTCACTCATATTACTTTATTGAACTTTCCTAAATTGCTCCCGAGCTGAGAGCACCGTCAAAGATTTATCGTTTGTAGCTAGATTCACAATAATTTGAGGCCTCTTTAGGAGACACCATTAACTAAATTTTTTTTGTAGTCTAAAGACATTTCTTTAACTTCCTTTGCTCAAATTTGCTGCTTAAAAAAACCCTGACATTATGTAGCGATGACACAATCTGAGATTAATCAAACAGGGCGTAAGAACTTCACATCAAACCAGCAGAAAAAAAAGTTCTGATTTTCAATGCATTAACAGTGGAAGATAAACCCTTCAGTTTTATCTCCTCAAAGTTTAGTGAAGTTCAGTTCTTTACTTGTCATTTTTTTAAATCTTGTAATGCATACTAATGTCCTCACTATAGAAAAGATGAAATGAAGGTCAGTGATTTAAACACTTCAAGTGCCGCCTTTTAAGTTTTCTTTAAGATTTTCATCGATAACTGTTTGGAAAAGGAGTCCTTCAAGTTGTCCTCAGAGAACGACATTTTCTAGATCAGCTTTTGATGAGATTATTTTCTATTTCAGCTTTGGTTCAGGATTTTTGGTTGAAACACTTTTTTGCAGCATATGTAGTATTGGCAATTAGAACAAACATACAGCCAAATCAGTCCATTCCTTTCTTCACCAAACTCCTCCTGATACCCTCCACCCTATCTTCCCTTTTCAACTGACCTCTTTGTTTTTCATATATTGGTGTTGATAATCGTGAGGTCGTGAAGCAATGCCAACAGATTAAGACAAAATAAATTAGCTTTCCAATGATTATGCAGGAATTGTTTTCTTTTTATTCTGTCCTGCATCTCAACCCCCATCAGGACTGGAGGTCAATATATGCCGTCCTAGAAAGTTGCTTTGTTGTTGTGCAATTTGGTCAAACTTTACATTAAACTTAGTGCAGCTCATCTGTTTCTCTGAATCTTCTTCCAGATTAAGTTTAATGTATCTTCTTCCCAATTTCATACTTGTTAGTTTGCTTAAACAAGAGGATGGTACCTGGAGACACAGTGGGAACTTTGACTTGAAAGTTTTAAAAAACCTCCAGCACACACACATACACACACTCTCAAGGCAATAGACAGATAGCTCATTTGTAATTCCTTACTGGAGCGTTAACAAGAAGTTGAGAGGAACTCTTATCAGCATTACATGCATCACCAGTTTTCTGTCTGTCCTTGATATGCCTCCCAACTCCCATTAACATGGGAGCAATTCATATGCAAGATGGTGGAAACTATCTCAAAATGACAATAAGGGGTTTCAAAATGTGTGTGTGGGTGTGTGTGAGACTAACCAGCCAAAAACGATCGTCTGAAAAATGTGTGCGGAAATGAACTTGGATATGAGGTAATTGAAATAAATGCAGCTCGTAATTTATAAAGACCACCTTGGGCGATAATTAATTCTATTGATAAGCTGCAGAGCATGTTTAATTGTAGCCAGGAAGATGTGTGTATGTGTGTGGGTGTGTGCACACAAGGAAGCAGTTTGTGATTTCTAATGAAATACTTCTGTGTCTCTGCTTGTGTGTGTATCCTCTGCATGACTGCAATCTTGAAGGAGCTAAATAATCCCAAACGAGCATCAAATCTGGCCAAGTTCAAAAGTTTTCTCATTCGTGATTAAGGTCGATTATCAAACTGTTCACTTGACTGATTTCAGAGCTGTTTTTTTTTTCTCTTTTTTAATTACATTTGGCTGGTCTCTTGACAAACGTGGCATTTAGTGTCTGTTTTCAATTAGCTACACAAAATAAAGTTTTCTTAACCTTTTCTTAGCAGCAAATAAAAATGTTTTTGCAAAGTTCAATCAAGAGTTATTTCGCAATACAGCACCTCACTACTTAGAAAATCTTATAGAAAACAGAACTTTACATTATCACTTCATATTTACCTCAAATCTGTAAGTCAGTCATCAGAAAGTTGTTAATCAATATAACATCTGTTTCCTAGTTAACATAATCACTCTGCCTTCTGTTGTTGTTCTTTTTCTTTTCTTTTTTGTTCAATATAATTTTGGGGACTTTCATATCTTTATGGAAAGATAGGATAGTTGATAGAGTAGGAAACAGGAAACAGGAAAGAGAGTGAGGATGAGGAACGATGTGCAACAAAGGGCCACAGGCTTGTTTGAACCAGGGTCGCAGGCTTCTAGCATTATAGCATCAGATCATGGGGCGTCCATTTTTAGTTTTTGTTTTTGCTCTTTTTTTATGTTTTTATTCTACGCACATGTCTGGTTTTAAGCATTACATGAACCAAACAACTCATTACCTTATTCTTCTGAAATGAAACAAAATCAAGCCTGATTGCTGACTGATCTATCAAAATGTAGAAACTGTCATTCTGCAATAACCTGACAATACCTGACTTGTAATCAACACCTCTAAATAAGTTGAAAGTGTGTGAATTCCTTAAATGTAACAGTTCTAAATTTTCCAAAATCGATACATGTGTAGAACTTGAGTATTGATCTTTTTACATAGATATACTCTTGGTGCAAATTGCCAGTGGGATGGCGCTTCTTGATATATACCTCCATCTGGTCATTCAGTTTCTACCCCTAATGGGAATGATGTGTCTTATACCCACCCTACTCTCCACTCTTCTACATTAAATGAATCTCATACTCTTGCCAGGAGATGTAGCATGCTGCAACTCTCACTATAAAGGATAAGCACTCACTGATTCTTGGAGTTTGCCTTGAACCATGTAACTTCAGCAGCAGAGAGTTCCCTCCTTTTCTTGTTCTCAAACCTACAATGAATAGGCTATATTTTTTGAAAACCTCCCCCCTCTGTTGTTTCACAAATCGCGCACTGGATAGACTGTTAGTTGGAAAAATGATAAAAGTTTTCTCTACTTAATCTTACAACTTAATCACAAGAACTACAAATTAGTAAGTGTGGCAATTTTTGCGTAAGTTGTACATTGTCAGTTGTAAATACTCTAGTTATATGATGCAGAACTTTATTTCATTAGTTGTGGACAACAGTAGATGCTTTCCATTGTGAGTCTTAAGTTTCCCATAAGTTAAAATAAATCATCTAAGTGTTCCCCTTCCCATTTTCTCATGTTCTTGTTGCTCTGTTGTTGTAAACCATACCAACCCTCTCTGCTCTTTCCTGTCACAACTTTGACCATTCTTGTTGTCATTTCATCCCTTTCCTTTTCCTGTCGTCATGGTGACCGATTCATTCATTTTGTACATCTTCTCTTGTTTCCATCCGTCCAACTTCATCCATGACTGACAGACCAAAGTGAGTAGGATGCTGAACATTGCTTCTTATCTATGGCGAGTTTGACACGATGCAGCTCAAGCTTTGTGTTGTAGCCGTGCTTGTTTTGTGTTGTATTTTCTTAGTTGTGTCACTGAAGGTCGATTGTGCTTCTGGTTGAGCGGTTGTAGATTAGAAGTAAGGGTTAGGGTGTTTTTGTTGCCTCGGCATAGAATAAGGCAGCAATGCTACATGGAGTTCTAAAAGAGTGTGCAGAGATTCAACTCTACAAACTACACATGAGACTTTGCAGATTAGTGCATCTTCATCCAGTGAGGATATAACCAGTCTTTTGTTGGAAGAAAATCTGCAGACCTTCAGAACTCCATCACACACAGTTGTCTTGTTCCTGCCCCGACAGATCCAGCACTGTTTATGGCCTTGATCCAGGGGAGCCTTTGTAGTGCATCACTTTTAGTGTACATAAAGTCTATTTGCATTATTCTCCTTTGTGTTTGTAGACTACTTTTCCACGCTCCATCTCATGCCCCTCTGGTGAAAACAGCACCAAAATAAAACACTCTTGTCTCCTTTGAAATCCATCCATTTCCTCTCATTCCTTCCTTCATTAATCCCCTAATGTTGAGTCTCTTTCCATTTCATTTACCATACAGCTCCAGCAGACGTTCAATCGTTTTAACTGTCTTTATCCCATTCTTTATGTTTCCTACTTTTGTCACTCCACTTTAGAGAACATTTTTCTTAACCGTTCCAGCGTTACTATTCCTTCATATCAATTTCATTCAGTCCCTATCTGCTTCTTCCATTTCATTTAGCTCGATCATATCTTCACTCTATTCACTCTACCCTCTTCTCCCTCATAACTCATCTGTTTCTTTTATTATTTCTGTCTTTATTCCATCTTCTTTTCTCATTTTTCTTCCACTCATGTACCAGCCGGGCAAACCATGGTGGTTGTGGTGGGAGGGGTGGCAGTATGGACGAAACCGACCGCCAACGTCTGATTTCGGATTTTGCCACAAGGGCAATCGCCGCCCATCGTCAGTGCATCGCAAATGGAGGGGTGCTTCACAACATGCCCAAGTCTGAGTCAAGCATCACCTTTCTTTCCGATGAAAACCCCCTGACGATCAAGAACCCAATCTATCATGAGGACGGAACTTTGAGTAGTCCTGACACTCTTGGGAGAAGCCAGAGGAGACGAGATCTACTTGGGAATTTCTCCCCTTCCAGGAAAGGCCTTCGTGAAGCCTGGATGAGACTCAGCTCCCCTGGAGGCGAAGTTGTGTCTGGTGGGTTCAGTGGGAGTGACAGTGGATGGGGATCTGGAGGTGGACACAGCTGGACTCTCCCATCAAGACTACATCGAAAAGAGATGTATGACGCTTTGAGACGCCAAGTGGTCATGGATCCTGTGCAATGGGAGCTGGAGCTTCTTAAGGCTGAATTCAAGGAGAGTAAAGATGCCGGTCTGGATTCGGGATTTGACCGAGGTTTGGATTCGGACTTACTTGGAAGCCCAAGTCTAGAACCCAAATTAACGGTCAAAGAACAAGCTCGACAGTTTGAGCAACAAGCCCTTCAGGAAATGAGGCAAAGACAAAATCGGGAGTCGCGAGGATCTTTGTCCCCTGATATTTTGCTTTCTATTTATCCCGATTCTCCTCTGTATCACAAGCACCCCACACCTCACAGTCCAACTGTTTATATCAAAGAGGGACCCCCGAGTATCATTGTCACTCAAAGTGACGGAGGTACACCTCCACCCAGTCACAAGCCAACTCCTCCTGTGCTGCGACGCTTCGGGGCCAATATAACAGGAAATCAGATGGTGGATGAACGACTTCAGGTCCAGTTGGAGGTCATCCCTGATCCTCCATCAACCCCTCCTCCTCCACCTCCACCTCCATCCCCGCCACCGCCTCCACCTCCACCTCCCACATCAGCTCCCCCACCTCCTACACCACGCCGACCTTCCTCCCCTGCTCCTCCCCCTCCCTTAACTCCTCCACCACATCACCCTTCCTCCCCAGCTCCTCTCCAACCTCCGACTCCTCGACCTCGCCAGATTTCCTCCCCTGCTCCTCTCCAGCCTCCATCCCCTCTTCCACGCCACCCATCCTCCCCTCCTCCTTCTCACTCTAACCACACAGAACTGCGGAACCCTCCACCTCCACCTCCTCTGCCAATGCCTCCCCCTCCTCCACCTCCTCCTCTCCCTCCCCATTTGTCCCCATCACTCCTGCGTCCATCCACCTTTGTCCTCCCGTCGCTTTCAGAGGCGCCAGCCCTGCGGCCCGTTTCCCTCCGGCCAACTCCTCCACCCCTCACTGTGGAGCCTGAACCTCCTCGGCGAGAGCTGAAAGGAATCTTAAAAAACATCCAAAACATCGCGGACATTGAGAAATCAGTGGCCAACATGTTCAGCCAGATCGACCAGAAACAAATCCCACTCAAAAAGGTCATGAAGAGCCACGCTTCCATGGACTCTCTTGATTCTCTTGACTCCTTGGATGCATTAGCACCATCAGTGGGAGGAGGGGAGGGAGAAGAGGTTGGCAAAGAAGGAGTTGGAGGAGAAGGAGAGGATGCCTCACTCCAACAGATTCAGCCCAACCCAAAAATGAACTCTATCGTAGAAGAGCTTGAGAAACGATTCCCCTCTCAGTCTACAATGCTATAGCCTTTGCCTTTTTAAATGGAGAGCACACAGAGGGAAATTTCTTGACATCGTTGTGTGTTTGTCGTGAAGCTGTCAAGTGACTGATGCTCAAAATAGCTCAGCGGGATGTTCTGATTTGGTGATTTTTACTATGCTGTGGTTGTGATCTTGCAACAAGACTTCCTGTTTTCTACATAAGAAAAAAGAAAGAGAACTAGGTATAATATAGAGTATAAGTTAGAAGAAATGTTTCTCTTTTCAAAAGGCAGCACTGTTAGAGAACAGAAAAAGAGAAGGGGAGAAAGTGAATCTGCAACAAAAGTCAGGCATGCATCAGCAGGAAATTAAATGCAAATAAACAATATCAAAACAAAGGCTGGACTTGGACTACAGGAAGATCAATATTATTCATACATGATTCAGCTTTTCTAACAATCTGGTCCTTGGTTGCTACCAATTTTTGCTCAGATTTAAGGCTAAAGTTTGGAGTTTACAGATCCAACCCTTGGCCACTCTTAATCCAAATAACCATCCCTATGATTTCAAACAAACTTTATATCCATGATAATAAAGGAGAGGTTCATGCTAGCTAGCATATTACCACTTGGAGAAAACAAAGTTCTATCTCATCTCTGATTTTGAACTCATGTTGTTGCATCTGCCCTGTCATCTTTATATTTTTAAAGGTGACATATCACGCTTTTTTCATCAATATATATTGGTCTAAGAGGTCCCCAAACACTTTGAAATCCGATTTTGGCATGCCTGAAGAACCCTCTTCTTCATTCCTCATCAGAACACTCTGTTTTCTCTCTGGCCACGCCCCCTCAGGAAGTGGATGTGCCTCGGCTCTCCAGCACGTTGATCTAATATTTACATGTTGGCTGAATATACACGGCTGCTCAGAGATCACGTTACTTCAACCCTCTGAATCTGAACCAGAATCTGATCCTGACGGAGAGGCGCCTGTAGCAGGACCTTTCTGAAGGATTGGTCATAGATTTAGTGTTTCTTGTTGTTTTATTTATCAGTATGTAGACGTGTGTCTTGGTACACAGCTACGAACATGTAGCTATGTGGCTGTGCTAACTAGCGCTAGCACTTATCCATGATAAATAAAAATCATCCACTAGATCTTCAAATCTGCAGACGTGGGGAGTAAAACCGACCCTCTACCAGAAAGGCAGCAGGACCTTTTATGAAGGATTGGTCACAGATTTTGTGTTTCTTGTTGTTTTATTTGTCAGTATGTCGATGTGTGTCTTGGTACACAGCTACAGCTACAGCTATGAACATGTAGCTATGTGGCTATGCTAATTAGCGCTAGCACTTATCCATGACAAATAAAAATCATCCACTAGATCTTCAAATCTGCAGACGTGGGGAGTAAAAACGACCTCTGCCAGAAAGGCAGCGGGACCTTTTCTGAAGGATTGGTCACAGATTCTGTGTTTCTTGTTGTTATATTTGTCAGTATGTAGACGTGTGTCTTGCTACACAGCTACAGCTACGACATGTAGCTATGTAGCTATGCTAACTAGCGCTAGCACTTATCCATGATAAATAAAAATCATCCACTAGATCTTCAAATCTGCAGACGTGGGGAGTAAAACCAACCTTTGTGTTTATTAAGACAGCCTACAACTAGCATGCCTCCCTCCTAAGCTCCTTGTTAGCACACATTTGTGCAGGTAATGAAAACGGAGGAGGGGTTTCAGTATTATTTATACAGTCTATGGGCTGAACAGGCTCAGAGCTCTGACTCCGTGACAGACCGGATATTGTTGTTACGTAACAAAAACACGGAAGTCTGAAACAGCTCGTTTCACACACATTTACAGAAAGGTGTAGAAATCAAAACAGGGGCAGAATGGATTTTTTTCATTCTCGGGGGGTTTGTAGACATGCCAGGGACACATATTTCAGGTAAAGAACCATTAAAAAGTCAATTCTGCATGATATGTCACCTTTAAAGTTTAACACATGGTATATAAAAGATCACTGCAGGCAGGGTGTTACTCCATCTGGCAAACACAAAATCATATCCGTAAGTGGATCCATTAGTATTTTCATATCTTGTAGCTGTAGTACCTGGTGCATTTCTCTCCAGGGGGTCTATGCAAAACTCAGTATATACATATTTTTATGGCAGCTTATTTTACTAACTAGCTATGAAATATTATCTTGATTTTTTTTTTAACTTTTATATATTTCTGACTGATTTTTTTTAATTTTTTTTATTCAGTAATGCTAACCATTTTCCATGTGGGGATTGGCTGGGCACCACTTCTGCTTCTGTTTCTGATGCAACCAGCGATTTTGAAATGGTCAAGATTTTTAAAATCCTGTAGTCTAAGTGCAGCCTAAAGGGGTTAAGCTTTTTTTTAATTTATTTTTTTACCCGTGTCCCCATTTTAGGGAACCTTGAAGGAATTCAAAAGCCTGTTTCAATACTCAAGTAATTGTTTGGAGGGCTAACTCATTATCTGCCATTGTTATAGTTTCCCCACTAACAGCTTTGTAGTACTTTCTTTTGTAATTAACAGTGAGGAAAATTGGCTTAAAAAGCTTTAGATGGGAGAAGTACAATCAAAATGATTAGAGTTGTTGGCATAATGTCACTCTGTTAACTTTTACTTTGACTAACATCATTAACAGTTTTCATCCATACAAAGTAATTGAAATCTTGTCAACAACAAATTATAATCAATCAAAGACACATGATTGGTGATGGGCCCACATGCTACTGTGAGAAGCTAATTACGCTCTCTAGATTTAACAATCACAGGACTAGGAAACATGTAATACCTTTCAACTTGACTAATTTGGACTTTTTTCATAGTGCAGAGTTTCCTGTTGAATATCTCTGATTGAACTGGTGACGTGATCACTGTCACTTGTCGATTTCACACTCAATTTCATCCAAAATCACTGATTTGTAGTCATCTTTTCCTGCACTATTACAAAGATAACATCTTGTTCTCTGTGCAATCACAAATCTTTGCATTCTCAAAGTAAGTTCTATTGTTTAGTTAATTCATGTGTTTAACTTTCTGTCAACGATTCATGTAGTTGTTAGTTAATTATCCTTCTTTTTTGGCTCTTTTCCCTCAATTAATTCTTTACTCTTGAATGTTTGTGCACAGTCTTTGTTACCTATCTGTTATTTATCAACTCTATTTTATGTATTCACCTATTTGTATCATTTTCCTTTGTAACTTTTTCTTCTGGACCCATATTGTCTTTACAGATGCAATGTTCTTTCATTGTCGTTTAATGTTTCATGTCATGTGAATATGTGTTCATTCAAGGAGACAAATTTAAAGGTTCCATATAATGAAAACACATGTTTTTCCTTGCCTGTACTTGCTTCAGTCATCCTTCAGCGTAGAATCCAGAGAATGTGGAAGCAAAAGAGCCTCTGCTTGTTTTTTCAGCCCACCTGCTTGGAGAATTGTTTCTTCAAGGTGATTTTAGGTAGCTCTTGTGATGACTCCGTCTCCTTAAGTGATCCAGATTTTCTAATTCTATTGTGGTGTTGCTTTAGTATTGCATCATCAAGATGTCAAAGGTTAGAGCCAGCCTTGCCAAATGCTCTTGTTGGTTGCAAAAACCAAACACAACATTTCTGTTCTAGCACCAGAGGAAACAGTGATTACTGTTTATTGTTAACAACAACCTACCAGCCATTGTTGGTGCCAATTTGTTTGTTTTTGCCAACCATTTTTGCCTAGGACTGATTCAATAAAGAGCACTGTCCCCATAAAGCTACACAAAAAGGCAAGAAGGTAGGAATAATGCTGATGATCAAATTGTAACATAAGTCTAAGAGAAATGCTGTTGTAACCACAACCACAACACTTAACAGTTGCCTCCTCCTGTGTGGGGTCAGATTCTGGATTATATATGTAATGCAATGGCTCAGGTTTTTCTGGAGCGCTCGCCATGTTTATTTTGGTGTTTTTCCACCTCTGCATCCATCAGAACCAGTCTGTACCCTCCCCTCTCAAACACCATTCAGGCAGCTGATCAACACAGCACCTCATTATCATTATATCAACACTCACTCAGATCACTGCATGGATAATGAGGGTAGAAACTGAAAGGCTGCAGATCCTCCACGGTGGCTTAATGTATTATATTTTTGCAGCTGAGATCAATCCTTGCTCAAAAAAAGTAAAAGGATCTGTTATAAACGGGTAAAAAATACCATTATATGGGACCTTTAATATTAGTTAGTCATAGCTAATGTTGTGAATGTCTAAAATATAGTTGTATTTCAGAAATGTGCTAAATCTTTATAAAACATTTCTAGATATTTTTATTGCTTTTGTTATCCAAGGTTTCCTTTGTTAATATCATTGTGGGAATATTTTGGCTCAAGTAAGTAGAAAAGTACAAAATGGCTTTCTTCTGAAAAAATATGTGGTGCTAACTTGAAGTTCTCAAGCTGATTGTTATCACACACCAGGTAAAAGCAATTCAAAAACGTTCAGCATACCTGTGTTGCTTGAGTGCTGGTACAGAACAATTTAGAACTTCTCTTCACATTTCTACTTATAGCTATTATAGAAACTAACCCTGAACTAAATATTATTTATGTCTTGTGTAATATTAGCAATAGCACTCAATCCTAATGGAGGCTGAAACCCAAATCATGTTCATTTGTCCTGCATCATAACTGAACTTTTCCCCCTCTAAAAAAGCCTAAGGGAGGAACCGGATTGAAACAGCAATGCTGTGGGCATAAATGCAAAGTAGAGCATCTCCTGACTGACAATGATGGAATTGTTGCTGTGTTTTCTCTTGATGAAAATTATGCAGAGGGAGTCATATACACAGCCTCCTACATTTTGTGCATATTAATGTAGAAATATATTATTTCACTCACCCCAGATAAAGACCCTGTCTGTTATGAAGGTCACATGGCCACATCAGGTCACAATGAACAATTCGGTGGATTTACACCTTTGAAAGGGCTCCACTGTTTTTCCATTCAAGGAAGTTCACTCTTAAAGAATGTCTACTTTGAAATCATATTTGAAGAAGCAAAGTAATATTGGTGTACTCTGGAGAAGCTTCCCATCACCAGCTGTTTGTTTCCACCACGTCTTATTTAACCTAAGGCTTACCGTTTGCAAAATTGTATCTGGGGTCGTTGGTTAGAGGTCTGAACATTTTTCACCACATGTTTTCCAGCATAATTTAGAAACCAGAAATGACCCACAAATAAACATACTAATGTTGTAGTTCAGGTTACACTTTGGGGCTGTGCTTCTTCCTCCTTTTGCTCCAAATCTAATCACAAATGCACATATGAGTCACTTTTATGTCTGTTGAATTCTGTCTCCTTTCCTTTCACAAACTTTTGTCCCTAATTTTACACAATATGACTTGAAAATCTCTTTACTTTGGGCAACAAAGACCAATTTCCTACTACTTGAGAATAACAAATTGATTTCTACAAGGATTGTCATCTTTCATAGCTTGTAGACTGTGTCTTTCTTTGATAAAATAGCTGTGGCTCTTATAAAGCAAAAGTATTGACATGGCTGTACAGTCAACCCGAAGAAGCCTTTCAGTCTAGCCTCTAAAGCTCTGACATTACCTCACGTGTTAAGATAAATGCGTCACAATTTTTCTCATTGTGATGTGGACCAAAGCCTGTGGATTTTGGTCTGTGCATGACTGATAGTATCCCTGATGATCATATCTGTGCAAGTGGATCAAATCCTGATGTATTAATAAACCCTGATGGTCATATCTGAGGTGATGAAGTTATGTTTTAAGAGGATTATAGTGTCAGATATTGAGCAAACACATACCTTGACGGATCTTTTCTCAGGGAAATCTATAAAGCTGTTACAGTAGGGCAGAATGAGCCAATATGAGGAATAAGCCATTGGAATTCAAGACATTGTGCATTGGTAATTTCCCCGAAATCACACTTCAGGTAGGAAACCTTAAAGGATATTCTAACTTTGTACTGGTCAGAGTTAACGGTAGCTTTTTTACGTCGGCGAGTTTGGCTGGTGATATTCCAGAATTCCGGCCATATAGAACAACTGTCGGACATCCACTCTGAAAGCCCTATCTGCTTAATAACTTACATTTACCAGCAATAAAACACTGAAAACACTGAAACGGTAACCCAGTAATCAATTAACAAACAATATGATCAAGCACCGGGGGGACGGCGCGCGATGCCAACCTGCTGCATTGAGAAAGGGAGGGATAGAGACTGTATTGTATGGAGCTATGGTTGCACAAATTTTCATGCGTCCGTCATCAGTGGAGAAGCATTTCCCTGATGTTTTTGAGCATTCAGGTCCGACTGTTTTCTCCGTGCTGCTGTCAATCAGTAAACGTGATGTGTGGCATTTGGGTGACCCAAAAAATCAGCTGATTTCACTGCGCGGGTCATGAACGAATGTTGGTATGTAAAAGTGTAGACTCTAAATAGAAGACTAGTCCAGTTTTTCACATGCAGTTCAGAGGGAAAACTCCCCAGCTTAAATTATGAGCAATATTGTTATTATATTTGGCATTTTTAACCGACAGATATTTTGGCCGATGATATCTCTGTATGCCGGACAACTGCACGTGAAACCAGCCAATAGCCGGTAAATACTGGCTAATGCAAACCCTGGTACTGGTATGTTCCAGGCTTGAAATTAATATAAAAACACATAATCTGGCAAATAGTTATGATCTGTGGTTTGAATGATCAGCAGCAGAAATTACAATGGATGGTAAAAATCTTAAAAAAACTTCTAGCTATACTTCAAGGTGAAACAGCATGTTTCATTATCCGCACCAACAGCTTGCTCACAATAAAATTTGCAAACGTTACAGAGACATTAAGCCAACACAGTTAACATTCACCCAATCCCTTGCTAACATGACACTGTCTAGTTTGCCTTACAGTTACCAATGAGAGGAGTAAATATGTTTACGTCAAGATTAACAAATTTGCATTATCTAGCTAATATTTTAGCTAGTACAAATATTAGAAACTTAGTTTTAATGGAGAGATTATTATTTTAAACACAGTCAACAATAGTATTTAGTGAACTCCTTGTTAACATTAGCTTTATCTAGCTAAAATCACAGTTCTTGGTAAGAGGAATACAATTGTTTGTTGTCAAAATAAACTTGTTCAACTGAGGCTGATTCAGCAAACTTTGTACCTGACATTACTGTTACTCCTAAAGATAGTTAAAATCAAAGCTAGCAGTACTTGAACCGAGAAACATTACTATTTGCTAGCTATATAATGGTTAGCTTGCTATACACCTTTCATATAGTATCATGTAACACAAAATAATGTTGTAAATGAGGAAGTGGTTAAATGCTAGCATTAGCTGTTGAGCAGTACCAACAGGTTGACTCATCAAATTCATTTTTTAGCCTGTAGTGGCCTGAAGCCCTTCCAGTTGTCTTTTTCATCAGCCTTTTAAGTTTCTAAACAATCAATAAGCTTTATACTAAAGATCATTTGTTCAATTCCTGATATGTCAACCTGAAACAGGGCAGTCCAAATTATTACAGCACTGAGCTTTGACTTATCAGAGTAATTCATAAAGTAGGCTACAATACAACTTTTTCGTCCCTGTTTTAATTGATTAACCAGACAATCACATATATACTTGAAAATTTGGCTCCGCAGCAATGAGAACATGTGCACTTAGACACACACACTGTATTAACAGGTTGCAGGCAGGGCTGTTGTTTCAGCTGACTGGGTTGGAAATGTTTTATGTTAAGATTAGCTTCAACCTCAGTGTGCTGCATGTCATTGCACACACACGTAACTCGCTCTGTGTATCTTCATTTCCTCAGACAGATTCCTCTCTCTGTTTTGTGTGCTTTGCACAGAGAACAGACTTCTTTTGACATCCTGTTTTGTTTTTTACATTCAGTCGAGCAAAGCTGTATTTAATGGAAACTGAGAAGAGACTCAAGGTTGCAAGACATAGTGAGAGAGCGTTGGTTGCTAATTGTAAGTCAAAGGTTTGATCTTTGCTACAGGGAAGATTGTCATGGAAAATGTGGTTGTTGAAGCAGATATGCAACATGGGATGCTGCAGAAAATGATATGATGCATTAATATTCTATGGTGAACAATGATTACTTGAACAGGTTAAAAAAAAAGGTCTGGGTGACCCATTATATCATGCTATAACATTTTTCAAACCTTTCTCACAACTTGTGTCTTTTTTTGGCAGTAGTTTGTCCTGCATCTCTTGTTATTCTAACGAGGTATAAGTAAGGGATAATGTATGGTTAGCAGGTACTTATGGGAAATAGAATCCAACAGGGTTAGACAAGACCCCGACATAAAGTACTTATTACCTGACTACTAAGTTAAGATACAAACACGTTTGCAAAATGAATTGTCAAAAGATAATTTTATTAATCTAAAAAGATTTTAGTTTATAGTTTTAAAAAAATAGTCCCAGTGATTCCACGACAGTTTAGCGTTCAATGGCGATGGATTCTTATCTGCCTGTTGTGGTCGATTTAACATTAAACTGTCATCTTTCAGCTCCCTTCTTCTTTGAGCTCTGTGGTTGAGACATCGGCAACTCAAAATTGCTCTCATGGACTCCGCTGCCGTTACTAATATTGATGGACAGGATCCAATCTGAATATTTCTAAAGCCTGCCGAATTAGCATGCTAACCAAAACTAACTTTTAGCCACATTGTTTTGATGTGAATGATAACTAATGGTTTTACCTAACCTTACGGTCTATGGTATCAACAGCAGACGCAATATATGCTGGAACTCTTTTCTGTGATTGATTTGGCATGAAATGTGATCCCTTTGGTTCTGGCGTTGCTCATGTTTGTGAAAGTTAATCACCGTTGTCAAGGGGTTTTGACCAATCAGAATCAAGCATCTTACAAAACTGGAAGATCAATGAGAAAGCTGGGTAATAACATTGTTTAGTGTTACAAAGTAATGTTATAGCACATAAAGTCAAGTTAACATCAACTTGTTCATGTATACGGGCTGCCATAAGTTTACCTTCTGTACAAATGTATGGATTTGTATGGAATGGATCGTCATAAAAAAAGTTTGCCAATGTTTATTTTTCTCTTTGGGAAGAATTGTAAACCTTCATAATACCTCACTTATCATATAAGCACAAACTATAATTTCCTTCATCCTTAGTTGTATTTTATGTACAGTGCCATTTTAAAAGTAGAAGCTTCAGTGCTAATGCTCAATGGGTTTTTTCCAAGGTTGGAGGGCAGATGAAATATCTTAAAAATGAAACAAAAGCTAAGAGTTTGGTTGTGACAAGATGTACAACTGTTCAGTGTGGGTTAAGCAAAGGAATTTGAACCTTAGAAATACCCGAAAATTCACATTATAGTGCTGTGTGAATACAAAGCTGTTTGAAGCTTTATAGATCTATGGCTATTTGTCTGCATGGTCCTGCTCCCTCTTCACATTTAAGATACAAAGAAGCACCTTCTCACTGATGCCTTACCTTCCTTCAAACGGGTTTATTCTAGAAATGTGAAGAGACGTTCCTTTTGAAGTAATTTTCTGCATGTCATTCAGTCACGATGAGAGAATGCACCGAAAAGAAATGAAAGAGAGAGGGTTGAGGAGTTGGAACAGGCTGAAAGCGGCAGAGAGAGTGAAACAAGTTGGAGAAAAAAGGGGGCAAAGGAAGTTACAAATGAGTGCAAAGCGCGAGGGAGCTACAGTAGAGAGGAGGGGGAGACAAAATGTTGAAAAGAAAATAGAAAAGAGACAAGAAGAATCTGTTATATTCCTGAGTCTGTCCTTTAAGGGCTAATAATATTTCTCTCCTCCTGTCTTTCGGTTTCTCACACACTGCAGAACAGGCTGGAAGGACTCAAAGAGCTAGACTCAATCATGTCAGAAAGTGTGTATTTTTTCTGCCTGTGTGTGTGTGAGGGAGATCAGATATCCGTCTGTGTGTGTTTTGTGTCTAGAAGACCTAATAATGTGTCTGTCAGAGCCACAAGGACACCAAGATAGAATTATACTACACACACAAACACGGTTCAAACAACACGCAATGCCTGGCACACACTTCTGAATAGAGTGTGCACACATTCACACTCTCACACACAAGCACACAGAGCTGTGCCGTTTGACTCTAACCTGTAGATCACTCCAGAAACAACCTTTTCATCCCTGTATTCATCCATCTGGCCCTCCATTCATTGGCCTTTCTTTTCATCCTCTTATACGTCCTTCAAAACATCCACCCATTCTTTTTCCATTGCTTTTTTTAAACCAGATAATCTATTGAATTAAGTGCTGCCCTGCCTCGTCGAGTGTTTGTCTGTACGTGTTGAAAAAGCAGCTATGGCTCATTTGAATGTATTTAATGAAATGCATATGGGGCTGAAAATAGAGCGCCTGTTTGTACTCGTATAGCACAAAGGAGAATGTGATGTGTCCTCTTGAAGTCACCCTTTGCTGTTCTGTAATGCATCTTCATTTGTCCAGCTCATTGTCTGTTTTTTCACACGACTATACATTCTATCTACAACACATGAACAGAGAGGTTTTTGGCTCTTTTCTCTCTAGTTTTTTCCTTTACACCTCTTGTAAAATCCCAGCATTGTTTGTTCATTCATGTTTTGACGTCTCTGTCTAACTGCATCTTGCCGTCTCTCAGTTCTTGTTTCTCCCTTTGTCTTTCTTTGTGTAATGGTTTTTCTCAGAACAGTACGTCTCTCATTTCACAGTACCGTAAACATTACACCAAGCTTATTTGTTCTCAACTATCCTGCTGGGTGGACAAAATCTGAAATGCAGTGAAAAGAACATTGAGTATAAATGGTTTATTTATCCAAAGTGCATTAATTTCAGGCTTGAAGATCAGATCTTAAAAGAATTGTTTTAACTTTGGGGAAATCACTCTGTGCCTTTCTTGATGAGATTTAAATTAGTTTGGAGCCACTGCACAGCAATTGTGGATGTCTGTAGAGTGCCAGCAAGTAATTAGCCTAGCTTAGCATAAAGTGCACAAGCAACTGATTGGGGATGTTGGCTAGCTGTTTGCTGGCTGCCTCCAAGAATCCAAGCTGTTGTTTTCAGTTGAAGGTATTTATGGATATATCAAAACATATATCAAAACATGTAATTACGCTAATTTAGGAAGAGTCTAATTTTGTTCGTTTGTGTTCTTCTTCAGATGTTTGAATTTCTGTCTTAACTAGTTTAAAACAAATGATACCACTGTGCCTTGGAACACTAGTGTGCTGTGACAGATTGTCAGGTGTGCCGTGGCACATTTTCCAATTTCACTTAATTAGTCCCAAAAAAAATATTCATATAATGCAAATTATTTGCCATGTGGTGCGTCTGTGCCTGCAATGTAGTGACTGGCTGAGTAATTCAGTACTGGTCCATGTACTGACCTGGGCTACCCACCCACTGGGCTGCAATATAACGAACTAATGACCTTGTTAATTTAAGAAAATAGAATTAATGATGTGCGTGAGAGGTGTATGTAACAAGACGTAGGCTTACAACAGCCATGGGTAAATATTCAAAAATGAAAAATAAATATTCCAAACTGGGCCCTGGACTAAATTCTAACCTCGATGAAGAGCGTTACATAGGTGGTGGAAATTTTATGAGAAAACTATGAGAATACTACCTGCAAAAGCCATTGTTAATTAGATGCTTTGATAAATAGATTCATAAATTGAGAGACTAAATGTGTCATTTTGTAACACTTTTGGTTGGTGGTGTGACTCAGGCATTTTTTGATGTAAGAAATGTGCCTTGGCTAAAAAAAGGTTGAAAAACACTGCACTACTGCTATATTATGAATTAATTTCCCTACTATTCTTAAAGCATTACAGACTCCTCTGACATAGGACTTAATCAATAAAATATTGGCATGGCTAATCAAGCATAGGTATAATTATAGTGGTAATCCAATGATGTCAATGATTACATCTCAAATAAAACCTACCTAACCTTTAAGTGTTGTTAATTATACTTAACACAACACACAATACATTTTAAAGCTCCTGCAAGAGACTCAGGTTGTGTCGATATTTCACCCATTCAAGACCAAAATGTCCCTCTCTGAGCCATGGGAGAGGTTAACAAAGAGACTGAACCATTTAAATGGAAGTAGTTTGTAATAAGACTCCTGCTAAGACACCACAGAGGGTTGATTCGAGTGGATTGATGAGGACAGGTTTTACAACTCTTCCATTGCGACCAGATGGTCAATGACTCACCAGACAGATTGATAGGTTTGCTGAGAGCTTTACTTGAGCTGATGTTTATTGAATTCAGAATCAGAACTTATGTTCAACGGTGTGTTTACATTCATAGATTTCATCATTCATACACGTGTTGTATGTATCATACTCAGTCTCTGTGATAATTAGCCCTGATGTCCTGAATAATACATCCCATCTTTTATAACAGTCACAAATGGCACATTCATTGATATATGATGGTGTCACTGTTGTAGCCAATAAATGGGATGAGCTCATTTGAGACATAAATCATATGATAGTATTATTAATGTGTATGTTTATGACAGTATAATCAGAATATTTACATCAGCAGCAAATGAAAGTGCAGGAATGGTAAAACGCACTTCTTTTTTCAGTTCTCAGTTTCTTCCAAACACTTCTTCTCTCTCCTTTTCTCTCAATTTAAACCAAAGTACACTCTCCCGTACATGCACTCGCTCACATCTCATCTGCTCAATTTCTTCTTGGAAACTAGGTTAAATTTGTCAAATTAAATACATTTCCAGCGGCCACTTCCATCTGCGTCTTGATTTAAACATCCCATTTCCTCCGCAGTAATAAAAAAACACAGCAAAGTGCTGACACTCATTACAGACACAGCTACATCAGGAGGATTATGTTCAATGTCAGGTTTTCTCTATCAAGTTGGTTAGTTGCTCTCTGTGTTTCTGTCTTTGATCTTCCAGGCGGGGATATGGACAACATGAGGTAGGTGTCTTTTGCTGTGTGCACGCCATGTACTCAATCGCATGTGTGTTATTTACTTTTCCTCTTTCTTTCTGATGTTTCGTCCGTTTTTAACTGTTTTCTGCTCTTTTACTTCATTTCATTCCATCAAGATGGAGTTGCATGATATCACTTTTTAATAACATTGAGGGTGCATATTTAAATGTAAAATACAACCACTTAATGAGAATCGGTCTTCTGAAAATCAAAGGGTTTTTGGAAATGCAGAATAATGTTAATCTTTGTAATCCTTTTTTAATGTCCAAAATAAGCCATGAGGGACTACACATGCTATCAGATGCTCATGGTCATAGTGTAACCCAGTAATCATGGTATATAAGTATTAATAATGTGTGTGTATCATGTATACAGCGGATCTATGTTATTAACTTGTTAATATTTCACTGTAAAGTGAAATCAAAGTTCAAAAAACGCATGTCTGGTACAGAATAGGGTATCGACAACACCAAGTGAAAACTGTTACAAGCAAATTCTAATGATCTTAAAAGAGGAGTGTTGATTTTACCTTTTCAAAATCGGTATGTTTGAGTGCAGACCTCCTACAGTACCGTCTTCATTTCTCTTGTCACTCGCTGTTTTTCTTTCCCTCTGTTAGACACAACAACTTCTCCGACCCTCTCTGCTCAGACCTGAGGTACTCTGTCTCTTTCTGAAAACCTCTTTACCTCCTGAGTGTCTTTCTGTTCGAGTGTACGTGTGAAGTCAATGCAATCAAAGATGAATTACCACAACTTCTCATGAGGAATGTGTTTTGATAGGTGGTTTTGTTCTCATGGATTAATTTGGATGTACTTCTGCTTGCTTGTTTGTTTCTGTGCATTCTGTATGCGTGGAAAGTTGCTAATAATGGTTTCTGAATCTCACAGGAGTTATCAATGGAGTCTGGCATCGACCCCGGCCAGGACTACTACACACAAGATTATTACAACTATGATCACGGGTATGCTTGGGTATTCTTCACCTCCTACACATGGGCTTTCATATTTATAGATGATCTTTTCTGATCTGTTATCTTAACATTGGCTAACTGTATTTTTATCTGGTGCTACTTTAATGTCCATTTCTTAAACTTTTGAAGCAAGAGGAAATTAATTTCATGTTAGATCATTTTAAAAAGGACTTCAACTTTGACAAAAACACCCCTCATAATATTAATTACAACGGTTTGAATCTTATCAAATGACAAAAATGGTCAGATAGAACCTTAAAATTTCAGAGAGTTTCTGGGCCATTGCAATATTTGGTCATGTTACTCATTCTATAGACTGTACAAAAAACATGGATTAACAGATGGGACATGGGTCAAACTAGAAAATTAAAATGCAATCAATCAATCTTTATTTGTATAGCGCCAAATCACAACAAACGTTATCTCAAGGCGCTTTTACAAACATAGGAGGTCTAGACCACACTATGTCAAATTATGAACAGAGACCCAACACCAAGACAGGGTAAGACTCAGTCTTACCCCACCTTAATCCATCAAGAGCATTGCACATTGCAGTATGTAGCTAGTTACAGTGGCGAGGAAAACTTCCTCTTAACAGGTAGAAACCTCAGGCAGAACCAGACTCATGTTAGACAGACATCATGCCTCGACCTAGTTGGATCTCGAAAGAAGGATAGAGGAGAATAAGAGAGAGAGGTGATAGTGATGAGACGAGTAGTAGAAGCTGTTGCCGCTGGAGTTTAGCACGTCCGTATCAGCTGGAGTCTAGAACGTCCGCAGCAGGAGGACGTCTACGGCAGCTCAGAGGGACCTATGAGACAGTGGAGCTCAGGGACTCCAGAAAGGTCTATTGTTAGTAACTTTAATGGGACAGGCAGAGTTAAAGTAAGTGATGGGGGGTTGGGGTAAGGGATTTTCTCTCAAACATGCTTTCGGTCATGACAGTTACTTCTCATCATTCTGATTTATGTGCAAGTGTTCTTTCTTGGAGAACTTTAGTTTTTATTAGTTATTTGATATTTAAAAAAAAGAGTATACTGTATGTTATGACATGAGTGACAGCTTTGTTTACAAAAACGGCTCCTGCAGTGTTCTTTACCAGGTTAGCAGAGTAGAGGAGGAAGTGCTAGAAAAAACATCAGAACACTTGAAGTCATTGAAGTTTCCATGTCTGTGAGTGTCTGCTTCAATCCGACACTGGAATCAGTGGACGGTGCTGACCTGAGGGATCAGTAAGCTAAATGTATGTTTTAGTTAGAAGAAGAAGGAGTGTGACGTCAGTCCCGCTCCACTAACCAGATCACATTTGCACATGCTTTTGTTCCAAACCACATCACCAGTGCAGTATGTCAGCGCCTCTCAAGGCAGCATTTTGGCTTCATTTTTTTTTTTTACAATAGGAGTAGATGGAGGCACATCATCTATATTAGTTTACTGTCAATAGACAAGACACAAATGGACAAATAAGATGTTTTCAGTAATAATACAATAATGACTAATTTTGACATCTTAGAACTTAAAGGTATAATACTGTGGAAAGATCAACTATAATCCATCATTATAATCAGGTTACTACCCCATAATAATCATATTTTAATGTGTCATTGAAGGTTTTTTCGGTTTTAGGTTACAATATAATTACAAGTAGAGGTAGATTATTTTCTACTCAAGTTTCCTGCACAAACAGGCGCCCATTCAGCCCACATTGACTCATAAAACAGACAAGAGCAACAAAAGAATAATAGCAACCAAACAATTACATCTCAATACATGCCGAACAATGTCAAAATAAGTACAAACACAATCCCTCACCTAAGCTGCAGATACTGCCTTTAACACAGCAGGCATAAAGCTTCCTCCTACGTTGTCGGTAGGCGTTAAGCACAAACTGAGTTTGCTGAAACACTTGGTAGGTAAAAAGGTACTGATGTTTACATTTGTTAGGCATAGAGAACAGACCCAGACATTCTGTAGACAGTATTCAGAAAATCCTGTTTCATTTTGAACCTCACCCATATAACTGGTTACTGTGTGACCAAAAGTTTTGTCTTGTCAGCATTTTAAAAAGTTTTCCCATTACTACTCTTTGTTCTTGGTCCCTTTTTAACCAGTAACATAAAATTCAGTCTATAATTCCCCAATGTTGAGACCTGGCTATAAGCTGATTGTTATTTTGGTAATTGTATTGCACACTAGGACACTTAAACGGGACTTCCAGGCCTGTATGGGTTTTATAATAAACTCAATTACTGGAGATATAGAAACAGAAGCACACCTCTGCACATTGCTGGACGTCTCAGTCTACTCAATGACTCAACTCTTTTTCTCACTCATAAACTGTCCACTTTCCTTCTGACTCACTTTGAAAATATGCTGCACCCTCACATAGTTAATATTAGCATGCTGCAGCTGGTGACACAACTGTTTCTCTAACTAGCAAAACATGCACTTTGAGGTGTACTTTTTTTATACTTCATTTTAAATAACTTATTTGGTCTCTCATATTCATCACATGCATCTTTCATGTCACCAATTCATTTTTTCATCACTTTTGCTTAGCTTTAAATACACAAACACAAGCACGTCAGCTTAATGTTGCTACATATGACTGAGCATCTTTGTCAACTGAAGGATGTGTACCCATACATCCCTGAGAGATAATAGATGGCATAGGTGCAAAAAAGAAAAACATGTCAATTTATATGCTCAACAGCATCTAATGGGCCTACAATGGCATGATGTCTTAAAATGATATCCACTACTCGGCTCCATTTGACCTAAAATGCTATCCATCTATCATTTTAGTGCTGTGGTTGTGGATGAAAAATTCAGTGCAGTATTGGGTTTGTATCACTTACCAAATGCTACATACAGTAGGAGAAATGATGATGGGGGTCATTGCTATGATGTTCCATTTCAGACCTTCAACCTCTTGCAGTGACCGACAGGGTTCAACAATGTCACAAGTGAAACATATTTCCTCTCACACGGGTTGGAAGTTCACTCCAAGCTGAGCCTCTTGTCAGGGAAATAACAGCTGCTTTAAATCAATTGAACCACGTCAATCACTCAGTGTGGTGGCTACTGTGTGATGTCGACACCACTGACCCGCCTCCCTACTATGGTTTATTTGTTACTGAATGACAGGATGTCAAAACAGAGGGAGAAAGATCTCACAGGGATATTGTTCCAAGTGTGTGTGCCACTCTGTGGATATAGGATGTCGTAAAAGCAAGGAAAACTGTGAAAGATTGGAAATATATTGAACACACATACAGATCCATTACATCAAAGCATCCATGAGCAAGACCTTTGAAGACTTATTGCATCTCTCCGAATTGTGTGTGTGTGTGTGTGTGTGTGTGTGTGTGTGTGTGTGTGTGTGTGTGTGTGTGTGTGTGTGTGTGTGTGTGTGTGTGTGTGTGTGTGTGTGTGTCTGTGTGTGTGTGTCTGTGTGTGTGTGTGTGTGTGTGTGTGTATGTTTTATTTTGCATCCAGCCTGCCATCTGTGATGCATTGTGTAATTTTTATAATTTTAGCTGCAGACTCCCGGGAACTTGATTTTATACGCCCACCCACACTCACACATAAATACACAGTAGCAGACACACACACATAAATTCTCTCGTGGCAAACACATTCATTCACTCGCTCATACATTCCCTTGCTTGCTCATTCTTTCTTTCACACATGCACATGCACACACACACACACACACACACACACACACACACACACACACACACACACACACACACAGCAAATTCTCCCTGCCTTGCATTGCGATACTGTAGCAGCTAATCAGGCAGCCAGCCGTGGAAGCAGACAATGGGCCAGATGCTGTTGGCTTCAAGCAACATCAACAAATTCATGTCTGACTCGTATGCACACGAGGCCAGGAAACCAGACTTTGTGACCTGGTGGGAATCAGATGTAATCACTTTATTTGTCACAGTTGTAAATAAAAGATGCAGGATTTTTTCTGAGACACATCCCCAACAAATACTAAAACTGCCTCTCAGGAAATAAATACAAAGCATCAAAGTTCTGGGAGTTTTAATGATTGATAGACAACAGCTGGTCCAGCATTTACGTCTGTAATCCACTTAAAAAGACAGATAACTACCTTTTGACCTTTTCTTTCATCTGTCTTCAATAGATGAGATCAAAAATGGGATTCTCTCTGCGTGTTGGGAATGTAGCCATATGCCTTTGGCACAGTTCTGATTGGATTTGTACAGATGTAGAAAATAACTTCCACCATTTGTTGCACAGGTCTGATGTTTTGATGCTGTCAGGAAAAAAACACAAAAACTGCAAAACAAGCCAAATTCACTTTGCCCTCTAGTCAAGAAGGGAAAAAAATGCAACAGTGGAATAAGGGATTAAATCTTGTGCTCCAAAATAGGTTTTGGCGTGGGTGATGAGCAGTGTGACAGTCGGGAAGCTGATAGGTGCTGAGTTAGGGCACCCACATGAAATATGTAGGACAAAAAGAGTGAGATCTGGCATTATTGATGCAATGAAGGTGCAGTTTTTTTTATTGTAAACTATATTTAGACAAAAGTGAGAACAAAAAGAGAAGTTAAGAATTGTACATGTTCTGCTTATGAAGACATTTTACAAATATAGACATAACATTTAATTAATGGTACAGCATTTTTGGAAATATGCCCTGTTAGCTTTATTGTAGAAAGTAAGTATTGATCCCACCTTTGGGTCTGTATGTTAATGTGCCAAGTATTTCACCTATGTCTTCTACACACCAGTGTTTCACACACAATGAAAAACATTGTTTTGAAGGTATTTTTAATGTTAATGTATTTCATTTTCAAGTTAATAAAGCATTGATGGCTTATTTTGCAAGACAGTTGACTAATCTTGTGCCAAGTTCTCAAATTCTCTATCCCTCCAACCTTTTCTGTAGGCTAACACCAAAAGCTAGCAGCTAGCTAGCAGTTATGGGTAGTCACTGTGTTTTTGTTCGAATGTTCCTAAATTAAGTGCTGCTGTTTGCTTGTCAATATCTGCCCAAAGTCCCTCCCTTAAAACATTTTAATAATCCTAATAGATAAAACACTTTGCTGGTTGTTTTGCAGTGACTTTTAATATTAAGCTACATCAAATTAACTTAGTCTAACACAATACTGGAAAGAGAGAAAAAAAACTAGCTTTGGTAAGTCCTAAAGAAATGTCTGCCTATCACCTCTTAAGCTTAGTTTTAATTCATATAGTTGTTTTAATTGGTAGGCAGTAGCAGTAGTAAGTATATTAGTGTGAGTTGTTATAAGATTGTTCCTGTACTGTCCCTGTCCAAGATATGAGCTAACAGTCTCCTAAGTCTAGCTTCATTTACCATAACATTCAAGGTTTGTGATGCACTTTAATACCTTTTTTTCCAACTAAACACTGGGCTGTATCCTATATGCCAGTGGGACCAATACACTAGTATACAATTCACAGAGGAGTATTTATATAGTGGTATTATATTATACCTAGAAGACAGGCATACAACAGCTAGATCTCTATAACTGATGTGCCGTCTTGACTGTCATCATCCACTGCATCGTACTTTGTGTATTGCAAGGGACAGTTCCCCTGCGAAAAGCATGCTGGGAAACATAGCAGCCAGCCTGGCGGCACCATTTTTTAACTACGTTGACCCCTGAGGTAAGGGATAATGTGTAGTTAGCCAGTGGTTATGTGGAATAGAATCCCAACAGGGTGAGACAAGACCCAAATGTGAAGTGGGCAATAAGTCATAATAATGCATGTAAAGAAAACAGTGGTATACTCTTAAGTAAAACAACTTTGAGGTGTGCTAGTTTGATTGAAAAGACTCCTTATTATTCAGACAATAGGTGAATAGTGGAGGGGGTTGGCAAATCTAGGAAAAAATTTTCCTGGTGGTGGGTTTGTACCTCACAACTATCAACTCTACCATATAGGCTAAGCTCAACTCAGTGGCTTCCAAAGTAGTAAAAAACCACAAGGCCAAAACAGCTTGTACTAGAAAGAATAACACAGCTGCACAGAAACTGCACATTGTGGACTTTGCTGAACACAATGACAGTTTGGAGGTTTGTGTCAGTTCTTTCATTCAGCTCTTGGCCAAAAGGCAAATAAATGTATCCCCTAAATAGCTGACTGTTCCTTTAAATATGTTTTCCTATTGAGGGGATGAATGTCTTCATACAAGTTGCACAAGTTGACTTGTATTCCAGAGACATCATGTAGTACGAAGCTGAGGGATTTGAGAGAGACAGATTTATAAAAGAAATAACCTGAATTTGTCAAAACTCAGGTCAAAGGTGTGATATATGTCCTTGTAAAATATAATAAAATACACTACCAGTCCTTTTTGTAATTTGCAGGCTTACTTCTTCTATGTTAACTTGATCAGATGTGCAGAGACTTATAATTAAACATTTATTTGGAGATCCACTTGAAACAAGCTATTGGATTAATTTGATCCAATTGGGGCCCAAATAACCACCTAGAGCTATTAAAACCAAAAGAAACACACTGCCTGACTGTAATGTCAGGTACTTCTGATATTTTTGCACAGCATTCACTGATTCTCCGTTTATTACTGCCCCCCAGTGGTGACACAGAGAGGGGGAGGATTGTAAAGAAAGAGGGTAATAGTGGTGTGAAGAGTATAGGAGAAAAGGGAGGAAGGATTACCTAGAAAGAAAAATGCAAGTGAGGGGTTACTGTAGCCTTTAAATAATTTGATATGTGTGCACTTGAGTTTGAGTGTGCGGGGTTAATGACTGTGAAATCCCATAAGCAGGTTTTAGAGGAAGGTTAAGACTCATTACATTAAGTTGCAGAGGCCGTGCTCTGAGGATTATAACAGTGTGACATTTATGACTGACTTGGTCTTTCTGCTTTGACCCTGCAATTCTTCACTTGAGCTTCTTCCCTTTTCCTTTTCATCCTTTCTATTTCCTCATCTCTCACCCTAACACTCAGTCATCCACCTGCCCCTTCCATTTGTTTATTACTTGGCTACTTAGTGTAATAGGAGGGCAACTTCTCCCTGCGGTTGTGTGATTGTAAGCAGAGTAATTACATAAGGCAACTTTTTTTTATTAAACTCTGTAAACCAGCCAGAGGACTTCCAGCAGATTTGTTACTTTAATCACACTGGGACATATTGTTTGCAGGGCAGCATTTGAAAAGATGTGTTTTTGACCCACTGGCTCCCTGAGTCGCTTGCTGCAGGGCACAGAGCCCAAGCAGTGATACACAACACAGTTTTTTTTTGGCTGGTGGAGCCAGGCAGCGCTCCCGGCAACAGGCAACAAAGAGAGACAAAAGAGAGGGAAATCGATTGCTGTGTTTTCTGCTTACAGAGTGTCTCCTGGCAACAAAATGCGTCTTTTGTGATTAAGGCAGCTCTGCTTAGTCGAGTCATTAGACACTGCTTATCTTTGGAGAGAACCACAGTGTTGCACTGTGTGTTAGTACTTTAAGTGGCTATGGATTAGCATAAGCAAAGTGCAACAGTTGTGTTGGTATGGAATCTGTCTCCACTTCTGATTGGTTGAAGCCAAGTTCCAAAAGTATTGCTTCTATTTTTTTTTGTCAAACATAGAAATGACTTCTGCAAACAACCTTAAAACTCCACGGCAGTCAAAGTGAGGATTTTCTATTTCAGCTCTGCTGCTTTTTTGTTGATTCTTATCTGCAGTGCTTTTTCCCCCTCCACCCTCCACCCTCCCCCCTCCCTCGCTCTGTCTTTGTCCAGGTATGACCTTCCTCAGTACGGCAGTCGCAGGAAGCTGATCTCCCCCTCCGGCCTCTATGATGAATATGGAGAAGTTGTTGTTGATGACGACGGCAGCTATTACTACAGCCCGCAGGAGTCTGACGGAGAGGTAAACACAGAAAACTGATGTGGAGAATGAAATGAATACCTCAAATATTCACGCACACACAGGCCAGTACTGGCATGATGTGATGAAGAATTGAACTTATTGATTAATATAATATATACAAGTCTCTCTGGTAGATTTTTTGCAGCTTTCTAAAAAGCTTACACTACAGAAAAGTGGTGAAAATACTCAATTAAATCTCAGTTCAGGAGACATTGTTTAAAACAAAACTTTTGCCTTACTCCGTCCAACCAATTGAAACCAAACTGACTTTTTTTTTAATCTTTGAAGCAGTGTAATTAAACTTCTGTAGTCTATGAAATTAAGCACACCTCTGAGCTGCATTATCAAAAGACAAGTTATTTTTTTCCCTTTGTGAAACAAGGTCTTTGCTTTGTGCTGAAAGTTATAGTACAGCCTTTCTTATGACTGTACAATTGACCGTATGGGAAGCTAAAGGCAGAGGCTTTAAGACTGAGTACAGGAGGAAGCTGCTAACTGTGTTCATTGTAACAAAATCCATCCACCAGTACTTCAAAAGCCGAAAAATTAACATTTAACAGCACATTGTGTAACTCCCTTGCTGGCTTTAGCTCTTATTTATTGAAGTGAGACAAGCCCTGCAACACAAACACAGCAAGCTCCACAACTCAGGTTTGTCCACCAAAGCCATCCTCACTTGAAACACCTGTAAGCGAGTTTTATCTGGTTATGAAATAGACTGAAATCAACAGTGATACCTTTTTATGACCTAAACAGGAACGGAAGAGCATCAACGACAACATTAACATTTCATGTGTTGTGATTTTTATTGGCTGCAACCTCTGTGAGTAAGTGGTGTCTAACCAGATGATTGACAGCACACTGGAGAAAGATTGATTTATTTTTTGCATTTTTATCAGATATTAAAAGTTAGTCACGCATTTAAAGTTTTATATTTTGGGGGGCCTTTAAATATTTATTTCGGAGGGGACAGGAAAGCAGACAGAACAGGAAACTAGGAGAGAGAGCAGGGGAATAACACGCTTTTGGCTGCAGGCCATAGTTGGACTCGGGCTCAGTGGGTAGAGTCACTCATCTATCAATCTGAAGGTTGGCGGTTCGATCCAAGCTCCCACAGTCACATGCCGAGGTGTCCTTGAGCAAGACACTGATCCTCAAATTGCTCCCACAGCGGTGTGTGAATGTTTATGAATTAGATTACCTAATACTGATGGTCCCCTACTATAGCAGCCTCTACCATCAGTGTGTGAATGGGTGAATGTGACGAGTAGTGTAAAAGCGCTTTGAGTGGTCAGAAAGCCTAGAAAACTAGTAATACATTTAATTGGTAAAACAACCAAGATGAGATATTATATAAAAAAACATCCTTACATGTGTAAAGGACAAGATCAGCAAAGAAACAAGATGTATCACTTCATCCAGAGGGGGGCGTCAAAGATAGTGCAAACACAAAGTTACTTAGAGGAGCTTTGACTTCAGCAGCAACCTCGTGCCAGGTCACTTGGTGTGGTTCTACAGTGCTTATACAAGCAAAGATTCATGGAAAACTATGTCGCTAATTTATGTCTCCATCACTGGGAAACAGTAAAAAGATATCTAATAACTTAACTCTAATAACATATTTTTTTCTCAGAATATTTTAAAAAGCATGGCATGGTACTAGTTTTGATAAGCCTCCAAAATCATGCTCTGAAACTTTAACTGGGCTTTCTTTAATGCTTTTATTGTATTCCTAATCCCACTGGTGATTGATGCACTAAGGTTGAAGCTAAAGTTAGCGCCCTTTACACTGCGTTAGTGCAGGGTTATTTACAGCCTGAGGCTTTTTCACTGAACATCAACCAAAAATGAAAATAAGGGAACTTTATAAAATGTCAAACTCTCCTTTTTTTTTTGAGAAGAAAATTTGGCCATGACTTGTTCAGGATACTTTGTTTATATATTTTCTCCTCTTAACGCTAGAACATCATGCTCCTTGAAGAATATGTTATGTACTGAGGTTGTTTTGTTGCCATTTTCTTGTTTTCCTTATTATTCTAATTTTATTTTGGACTGATATCATCATGACAACAGGTGAGGAGACAACTGCAAGGAGGTAAATTAGCCCCACACCCGGCCAAACTCCAGCCTCGTCCTCCTCCTTCCAATGGCTTCTTAAGACCGACCCAAAGAGCTGAAGGAGACAGAAAACAACAATTAGAGGATGGTACAAACACAAACACTAAACCACAGAGCTCCAGTGTGGCCTCCAAGTTGAAGTCTATGATGAGAGTGAGCACACTGCTCATCCCAGGGGGTAAAGCGTCTGGACAACCTCCTGCTGTCCACCCGCCATGGAACAAAGCCAGAGTCCGCCCACTGGAAGAGGGTAAAAGTGTGAAGGACAGAATGGAGGAGAGAAATGGGGTTGGAGTTGGAAGAGGATTGGAAAGAGTAGAAGTAAAGAAAAGAGAAAACAAACAGGGAGAACAAGATGAAGACAGAGGGAGGGAAGGAGGAGAAATGTGGGGGAGGAACAACAGAGGTGGTGTGACAAACAATGGGATGAGAAATGTTGGAGGAGAAGGCCTCATGCTCCCTGGCTGGTCATCCAGTGGCTTCTTCTCCAGCCTGGATGGCGGCCTTGTCATCGACGGGAGTTATTTCCAAACGTCGGTCGAAGCCAGCAAACCCCGGCCGGCCAAACAAAAGCTGAACGAGGCCCTTAGTCTTATCTCACTCACCAGAAGGCTCCAGGGACCCTTTAGGGTGGGAGATGAACAGTGGAGCGGGGAAAATAGCCAGGGCAGAGGAGGAGGTGAAGACAGCAGGAAGATGTACGGCTCGGTGGGAGATATGAGCGTTTCTGCATCAGTGTCGGAGGAGACAGGGAGATGGGAGCGGCAGTTGGGAGAGGAGAATGGCTCCTCTGAGGTGTGGTGGAAGAGAGCAAAAGGAATTCATGACAGTGATACAGAAACAGGAAGTGGCAGCAGAGAGTCTCCATCAGAATTTAGTCCGTCTGACGGTAGCAGCCCAACCTCCTCTGTTACAGCCGAGCACGACAAAACTGAATCTGATACAGAAACAGAAAAAAATGAGTCAGGAACAGAGGAGGAAGGGGGAACTCCTGACTCAGATGGAGCATCAGAGAGTGGAAGCCAAGATGAGGAGTCTGAGAAAAAGAAAAAGGGCAAAGATTCAAGTAGAAAACACTCAAAGAGTAGTGTTAGCAGTTCTAAGAGCAGCAACAGTATTAGTAGTAAGAGAAGAAGAAGCAGTGCCAACTTAAAGAGAGGGAGCCCAAGAAGACGCTCCAGAAACAGCAAAGAAAAAGATAGAAACCACAGCAGTAAAAGATATTCTAGGCCTCAGACTTCCAGACAGTCTTCACATGAAACAATAGAAGAAGAAAGTGAGGAAGGGGAAGAATCAGAGGAGGAAAAAAGCTCCAGATTACGCAAGTCTTCATCCAGCAGACGAGCCACCAGCCAATCAGACACCAGCTCGGATATGCTGGGAAACTCTGATGACTTGTCGCCAATCGTGGAGGACACAGAGGAGGAGGAGGAGGAGGAGAGAGGCAGGGAAGAAGAGGAGGATGATGATGATGAAGAGGAGGAAAATGAGACGCATGATTGAAACACAGATGAGGCCTCAGCCCCGCCAAGATTAAACTCTCTTCGGCCAAGTAAGAGCTGGAAATGCCTGGAGTCGGTGTGCAGTCATTACCTGAGTGGATCTGTGAAGTTTGTGTTTCCTCTTTTTTTCCTGTTAGGTGTGATTCACAGGAGTGATAACTCTCTCTCGTTTAACTATCTTTTTCCAGACTTTCACCTATTTGTCTTCTTCCAGCATGACTTTCTCTCTAACCCAGCTGTTCCTGCTCAAATACTTTCATTCACTGACCTCTGTCTTCATTGATCACTTCCTCCAGTATGGAAATATGTTATCCTTGTAATGAATGAATGTATTTTTCCTTCTGTACTTTTGTTGTTAGACAGAAAGACTTTGGGTTAAAGTGTGGAGTAGCATCACAATTATTTTCAATAAGTTCTGTGCTTTAAGTTTAACACATTTTTACAATAATAGTAAAAATAATTTAGTCATTTCCTCATTTATTTTATAAATCAGCTTTCTGTCTCTCTCCTACCCAATGTAAAAAAAAGTGCTGCTCTGATCTGTTTTTGCTGTGGTGTGTTTGCAATGTGAGTGAAAGTGCTGCTTTTGTTTTGCACATTTACTCAGTTCAACAGGACAAACTTTCTCTTAAAGGTAGAGAGGAAACTAAACTGGTTATAAATTGCATTTAAGTTTACAGCAGCTTAAAATGAGTCTTTGCTGACCTCTAGTGGTCAAAATCCTCACTCTGATTCCAACTAATGTTTGAAAAAGTCCCTCAAGCCTGGATTAAGTTTATGGTTAAAGAACAGGGTGTTCTTTCGAGTTCAGCTGTCATTACGGTAACGTGTGAAGATTGGATTAAAGAAAATATAGGTAATAGTTCAGCCTTGTTACACAAGAAGTTGAGAAGGAAGTGCTCCAAAGTCAGATTTTTCATTATGAAGAAGTATTTGCAAGATTTAAGGCCTGGCATGAAATCAAAGGTTATCACAAGATGAAACAAAAGGCAAATTTCCCTTAAAGGCAAAGAAAGGTTTGGTTGATTATAAATAAATGAATGAAAAGATAAATAGTCTGTGTACCTTCCGTCATCATCCTGTAAAACAACGGATTTAGTCCAAAGCGGTCACATGGAAACTCTTCCCAATGCCTTCTCAACAGCTCAAGACCAACTAGATCTTATTTAAAAACTTCAAACTTTCTTCCTTCGTGTTATCTGAGCAGAGAGCTATTGGGAAAAAGTGAGTTGATGACTGTGTGTCAGAATTGTAATTTTTTCTCTCTCTGTTCTTCCAGCCTGGAAAACGTCGTATCAAGTTGGTCGTGGACCGGGAATATGAGACCAGCTCTACTGGTGAGGACAGCATGCCCGAATCCCAACGCAGCCGCTTGTCCTCCACGCTCAACAGCCACGCTAACGTCAACGGCAGCATCTACGTGGCACAGAACGGCTCCATCATCCGCACCCGGCGTTCAGTCAACGCCACAGGTCCAACACACATGCACACCAACATGAACAACAACTTCAAACTCACCTCTCCTGTCTTCAGCTCACGGCTGGCCAAGCACTTTAAAAAACTGGAGAAAATGGCCGCCACACTGGAGGAGAGAGTGCCGCTGAACAGCCCCAGAATAGCAGCAGACAGAGGGTGCAACACGCTGCGTACCTTCCAAAGCTCAACAATGGCCACCCCTGCAATGGCCACATCCTCTTTCTCAAAAACTGACAACAATAAAACGCTGAACACGTTTAATCCTCGACAATCAAGCGTTTCTTTAGGGTCCTCCAGCACCAGCAACACGGGCACTGAAAGTTTAGCGCCTAAATCTAACCTGCTAAAAGCGGCACAAGGTGGCACGGAGCTGCTGCAGAACTCAGCAGAGAGAGATGAGCTGAAAGAAGGTGAGAAAGAGTCGAGGATAGACGTCAGTATGGACGAAGACGATGACGATGGACTGGTCACGATGGAGCCACTGGAGTGCCCGAGCGACAGAACACAGTCGGATGAGGAGGAGTTGTGGATGGGCCCTTGGAACAGCCTTCACATACCCATGACCAAACTCTGACTGATTGTGACCCCACTGTGCTCGCTCTTATTGCCAAGATCATTAAACCATCAGAACATCATATCTGTTCACAGGTTTTAATTCACGTATTTTCCTCTAACGTCATGCTTAGCGTGAAAAAAGCTAAATTCTTCTCCAACACCAAACTGTATGTTCCAGGTTGTAAGTTGTTTAAATGTTGGGAATTTTTTCAAACTTTTAACATTTTACTGCTGCCCTGTTGATCAGCTGACTGAGAAGACAGCAGTGAAAATACAAAGTTAAATCTAACCTAATGTTAAGTTTAAATAACATATTTAATGACTCATTAGCTACAACCATGCAACAGCTAGTATTAGCCTCCCAACTCCTATTGTTAAATCTGTCAACTAGGAAGAGGCTAAAAGCTAAGTACTGTATGCTAGTGTTACATGAGTCAGTTGTAAAGGCATACACTCCAGCTAATGTAATGTTAGCTGGCAATTAACTTCCTAGCTAGCTTATGTGACGTTAGCTAGCAAGTGACTGAATGCCAACATTAGCTGTTGTCTCAGGGTAGCTAATGGGCTATTGCTGTTGTGGCTTGACAATGAGATTGACAATGTGGGTATTTTTGTTAATCGTAGTATATTTTGCATACTAATCAAGAGGGGATGTAAGAATAACAATTGTCAGGTACCCTGCATTTAAACTGCTCATAATTAGGATTCAATAAAAGTAAACCAACACAAACACAGTGACTGAGCTCCCACATTGAGTGTGACTTTGGAGGAAAATGGCCATTATGTGAATAAAGTTAATGGGGGTACTCCAATTTAAAGAAATGTAATTATCTGATTTATTTTTAGCTAAACTGTGAATTAGCATAATTTTGGGCTCCAGCTGAATGTAACTGAGATTCACAGTCCCACGCATTTTTGCAAAAAATTATAGATTAAATTATCCAATCAAAATCAGGTCACTTGGTACCCTAGTTTTGTGCCAGTTTACTCTTTTAAATGTTGCTCAATATTTAATAAAGAGCATCACTTGGGCCCAACTGATCTCAGAACTGCAACACCTTCAGAAAACTTGACCTAGGATGGGAGGACTTGATATATTTCTATTTTCCTAAAAGAAAATAAAGAAACTTGAGTATAAAGTCTTTAATGGCCCTTTAAGTGACCAGTGTCTCTGTAAGAAAATGCACTTGTTTCATTCAGTGTCACAGCTACTGGTGCAACTCATCCTGAATTTGCCTGGCGCTCTGAATTGACACATGAAGTCTTGTATTGTTCAAACTTGCCTTTTTATCTTCGTCAAGTTTCTTGGCAAACTTTATCCAAATAAAAGACTATTTCATCCATTGAAAAGTGGAGTTTGGCTAACTCAGTGTCAGTGTCTCTTCTCTTTGAAACTAGCAAAGCATGACCATGGTGAGAGGACTTTTGAGGGTCGGATGAAGTGAACAGGAGGGACGGACATTTTATAATGATTCATTTGATATTTCTGAATGTAGGCCTACTCTTTCTGCTAAGGATGTGAAACTTGATGCCATTATTATGTCTATAACAAAAGGTTAGCTGGAGCCAGCTGCAGTTCAGCTTTACTTTACTAATCTTAGCTTGCTTAGCTTAGGCTAGCTTAGTTTAAAGTCTGAGAACTGTGGTGAAAGCAAAGCTCTGAATTTGCTAGAACCATAAGCGGAGCGACCGCGGGGGCAGAGGCCCCAGGGCCCACATTCAGCAGGGGCCCCCTACTGAGCTACGATTTTGACAGGATTGGAACAGCCAATGTCTGTCCCTGTCCACAGTCGGTGTTGTAATTAAAAAACATTCACACACACACATCTATTTTCAATTTAAAGCAACCTCTCGTTGTCGTTCAGTTAATAATCCCTAGAAATCCATATACACACTAACACACCTGAAAACGAATATGGCCTGACCATTCAAGATTATTTATCTTATGTTTAAAGATGGGCCCAAGACATGCTTTAAGCTTAGGCGTGCAAACCACAACCATGCTCAACGTATGCCCACATAAAGGTACAGTGCTAACTAATTAAAACGTTTACAAACAAATAAATAATAATCGCCTTGGAGGCTACAAATGGACTGCGCTTTTTTTCTACATCTTACCACTGTAGGTAGCCCAAGTTCCATTAGCTATATAATTCCGCCATGATTATTATAGAATCCAATGTTACGACTAGGCATGCAAATTGTGTGTTTTTCCGTGATCGATCTTTGGAAATGTTAACGATCAATTATCGATTAATCATTAAAAAAAACGTAAAAGTTTTCCATGTCAAAAACAATGCCAAATGCGTTTTTTTTCCCCCTGAATTAAATTTTCATTCATGACACAATGTATATAAATGACAGTATTAAATAGCTACAGATCATATTGAGGCGTACAAAATGTTCAACACACTGAATATCAACATGTGGAGCAGGCTCATGATCTCCTCGGACATACAGTCATAAAAGTGGAGGTTCAGACTACAACAAGGGAGCTGAACAGAAATATTTTTTAGACTCACATTGTCCAGTTTTCTATCTACTCGTTCTTATTGAGAAAAATAAGCATGTGAACGCGGTCAGGTGTCAGCCGGGAGCGCAACCGGGTCATAATCAGTCTGGATCAACCAATTAATCGATAGTCGATTAATTGGTGACATCCCTAGTTACGACTGTGGTTGTAATGTGTTTTC